>NC_056725.1:270391095-270448595 GCF_019279795.1 Protopterus annectens | reverse complement strand
TTCATTCTTCACACACACACACACACACACACACACACACACACACACACACATATATATATATATATATATATATATATGTATACATATGTGTGTGTATATGTATATATATATATATATATATATATATATATATATATATATATATATATATATATATATATATATGTATATATATTACATCTGTACATACTTATATACATTTCCTATGCTGGGTGCTCCTTACACCCACGTAAGCACACTCGCATATGCTTACTGTGTGTTACATATGTTTATTGCCACTTATTTGTGCTTACTTGTGCTTTATTCATTATGACAGTACCACTTTGATTGAAAGGATGTGGTTAAAAGTCCCATGCGATACTCAAGTTCACTTTTACATGTTATTATGTCGGTTTTACAGCAGAACAACATTCATTCCAGATGGAAAATGATATGTGCTATAGTGGAACTTGAACCGTGAATGCCTGTTCGTTAGGCAGATGCTCTAACCACTACACTATTGGTGTTCTGCTTCATTTATATGTATACCCATGGTTCATAGTTACCCGACCACACACCTCAACACTTCACTAACACAGCAGGCATCCATTCTTCTGTTGGGAAAACCGCACCACTACACAAGTGCCATTCCTTACTGCTCTGGACTCGTCCCACATGTTGACTCACTCCAAGTATATTCAGACTTCCCAAGCCTACAGTCCTGGCATATACGTTCATATGATGGTCAGGGTGTTCATATGGTCACCTGGGTTTAGGCTCATCCGACTGGGGACCGGGACTGCCCTGTACCCATTTGAAAGTCAGACTTAGCACGTGAACAAATTTACTCCCACTGTTAGCATACTACCTGTGGTTAGAGACAAAGGGGTTTGCCCACCTCTAGCCAGCTTGATATATCAGCACTAGATAATACGGGTGTTCCACTGCTGTTTTCCTTCACATTTGTTATGAATGCTTTCTTGTACCCATGTTCGTTCTGTAGATATATATATATATATATATATATATATATATATATATATATATATATATATATGTATATAAAAAACATCTGTACGTACACATGCGTATACATCTACATGATTAATTACTTTGATCATACTGTTGAATGACTGTGCTGTCTGCTATGTTTGTAATAACATCAGAGTTAGGTATAACTGCCGTGGCTTAGTGGTAAATCACATTAGTTGTGGTGCGTAGGGTCCTGACATCGAGCCTGACCAAGGCGCTTTATTGTGCTGCAGGGCCGAACAAGGGCCATTGGACAAAGGGTGAGTACAACACTTTTCAGCAGCGGTTTTCCGTTTCTCCATATTTAACCACTGTTTCCCATCACGAAAAACACCTTCTGAATTCTTACTGTGATACGTCACCCCAGTACACATTTCAATGGTATTATATCATTATACAGCATAAAATTAGCAGGATATCCTTGTATATGGATTATGCATCGTAAATGGTGTGTGCTGCAGTTGAACGGGCAATGTCTGCTCAATAGATGGATGCTATAACTACTACACTATTGCTGTACTGCTTAATTTGCATGTATACCCATGGTTCATAATTACCAGAACAAACGCAGCAAAACATCACTAACACAGCAGTCATCCATTCTCCAGTCAGAAATAAACCACACCACTACACATGCGCCACACCCTACTGCTCTAGACATGTCCCATATGTTGGCTCACTCCAAGTATATTCAAACGCCCCAAACTTATAGTCCTGGGACATATGTTCATATAATGGTCAGGGTGTTCAAATTAGTCTTCTGGTTTTTGTTTCGTCCGAATGGAGACAAGGACTGCCCTGTACCTGTTTGAAAGTCAGACTTAGAATGTGGACAAAGTTAGTTCCACTGTTAGCATCCTACCGGTGGTTGGAGAAGATGGAAGTTTGCTCACCTTGGCCAGCTTGATATGACAGCACTAAATAATATGGGGGATTCCGCTGCTGTTTCCCTTCACATTCATTATGACTGTTTTATTGTAATCATGTTCATTCTTCATGGATATATATATATATATATATATATATATATATATATATATATATATCTGTCTGTACATACACATGCATATACACCTACATGCTTATATACATTTCCCATACGGTTGAATGACCGCCACTTACTGTCGCACATACCCACTTACGTCTGCTTGAAAGTGCCTTAATCACCCTATATCCGACTGTCATTATTTTGGGCATCATATAAAATTAGCAGCCCTTGCATGGCTTGGACCCAGGAAGAGAAACACTATAGTCACTGGTTTAACCACTAAACCATCCGTGATACATTCTGTATGGATGGTAGTTAGGATATATGACTTTACTACAGGCATTCCACACTACTGGCAACAAATGTGACAGTCTGTTGGTGTACATATATATAGTACATGTTAATGTCCATATGTTTCTGAGAGGCACATGTATACATTTGCAAGTATACATATTTATGAATAGGACACATACTTGACAACTACTTATATGCAAGTATGTGTGATGTGTAGCTATGTGAATATAAATATGTACATTTATAGATATATGACTACATATCTGGAGTTATACATGGTCATGTATATGAACACCCACATTAGGGAGGGACCTGTACCATCTGTATACAGTGGCTGTGTGCATCATTATGATGAGGAACCTGGACAGGGTATACAATTTGTGGATTTGTACTATATGGAAGATGGCTATGGGGAAGCTTCTTGGGAACATTTGAAAGGTATATATTCCCAATAATGCACGTGGGGAGACGTGCATCACAGTCAGGTGTTTAATCCCGGGTCGTAGGTTCTGCAGGACTGGGTGGAGGCTGAGCAGGTTTGTAGGCTAGTACTGCTAATCTGACTTGTGTCCGGATGTCAACGGGGGTAGACATCGTGTTATGCCACAAAGTCTAATCTTGAGAACAGACATTATCCCATGAGGGATGTCCAAAAAGTGTGGATGATGAACCCCGTTCTTCTGGTTGTATGAAAATGAGGGAGGGTTATGCATGCATGGGATACCTAGTTTGCAAGTCTGAGACTGCCTAGGGTGAGACTGCCTACTAGATGTGGGTAGGGAGCACTATGTGCGGATATGGCTGGCCCAAGCTAGCAGCCCGTGTATGGGTAGTTTTGGTGGACATTCAGCAAGGGGGGGATTGTGCTGTGGAGGGGATGATGGGTATTCAATTATGTATCCAGGTGTGTTGGGGTTGGATGGCTCAGTTCAGGCCAGAACATTATGTGGGTGTGAGCCAGTACCGTTTCTGTACATGTGTATCGCACATTTTAATGTTCATGTGTTTGTGGGATTGTGTTCTGCAGTATGGCCTGTCAGGGTGTATTGGGGATGTGAATGTATGTTCTTTTGTTTCCTTTCTGATTCACCCACTGCTCCCTTTTACACCTCCAGTTCACCCATTGTACATTCGACCCAGTCTCCCCTTGGCGAATTATTACATTACCCGTCACCCCCCCCCAAATTCCATGAACACACCATCCATCCCTTCTCTGGTTGCTGGCCCATGGCAAAGACAGCAATACACATTGCGTACTCTACATATCTCTGGTACTAGTATGGTTGTGAGGACAACCCTAGCATATTTGGTCTTCCACATGCTGTACTTCACGCACATAGGTACACGCAAATACTTATCTTTCATGACATGGTAGGTAGACCTGGGAAATACCTATTCATCTTTGGGCTGTGCAGACAAGGACGACTTGGACCGCGAATGGGCAGATATTGAGCGAATGCTCTGACCATTGGTAGGGTTGCCACCTTTTCAAATGGCCAAAGTGTGACATTTTTGGGACACACATCAGATTTTACAGGCCGACACATACCCACGGTCAGTACAACTAATAGAACTTAACTTTTTTTCCTAAATAAAAGCTTATTCTTGTAGCAGTTTAGTTACTTATTCTGTTTCTTGTAACATTTAGGTATTTTAGATACAGAAATAGCTATTTTATGCAACTATTACATAAAATACGGGACATAATTATGTCCTACAATCTCAGGAAATTTGCCATTTTTAATATTTTTTGTCAGGACACAACTGCCCAAAGAAAGACTGTCCCTTGAAAAGTGGGACAGGTGGTTACCCTAACCATTGGGCTAGGCTTAGCAAAGGGCAGCGGCGTGCAAACATGCTGTGTTTCGCTTCCACTTGGTACAAAAATCAACACTACAATGAAATACAGGCACAGGGTTTAAAATGTCATTGTTAGAGGGACGGGGGCTCAAAATTCAGCTACGTGCTTTTGTGTTTACTTTTTATTTTGGTGTTCGTGGAACTCTCTTGTGTGCTTTGCATACATTTCAGTATCCACGGACACTGACAGGAGTGATTACTATTAGAGGCAGGCTGTACTAGTCAGCATTTTAGGTTGCGTGACTGTAGCCGACATGTTCACGCCTCCGTGCAGCGCTTAAACATGCCCCCTGCACTCGTGCACATTTCCTGTGCAGCAATGCGCCTTCATTAATATGCATATGGTGCTGCTGTGCCATCTCTATGCCGCACGGTCAGTGCAAGGCTAACGCCATCCTTACGCCGAGCTTCATGAATCTCAGGGCCTGTCTTTAAGGGAAAGAGGACTGGGACAAACCCAAAGTCATATAGACCCTTAAGTCTACTTTTGTGTTGTGGAAAAATAATGAAGAAGGTAGTATTGGGTAACTTATTGTTAGAACTGGATAGGCTGGGACTTGAAACCATATATCAGCATGCATATGTTGAAAACAAATCTATTACCACCTGTAACATGATGTCTATAACAATATAATAACAGCTATGAATGAAAAATTGTGCTGTGATGTAATTTATATAGATTTAACTTCAGCATTTGACAGGGTCAAACACAAAACACTGATCGATAAATTAGTACAACTAGGTATTGATGTACTCTTGATAAGATGGAATAGCTGCAAGGCTTACAAAATGGACAAGTATCACACAGCAACTGGACATGGCTCTGTCCTAGGCCCTTACTTGTTTAGATTGTATCTTTCAGACCTAATGTTTTCATTTGAGGTGTTCTAAAATGTATATGCAGATGACATAAAATTGGACAAACTGATTACATGTGTTAAAGATAAGGCATGTCTGCAAAATAACTTCACTAAACAGACCATTTGAGCACAGGAGAATAATATGCTGATAAACACATCAAAAACTAAGCATATGAGATTTGGGAGACATAATTTGAAAGGTGAATATTTAATACAGCACACAACAATTGAAACTGTAAACTCATATAAAGGACCTGGGTATATGGGTAGATTCAGCTATAAGTTTTTCTAATCATTTCAACCAATTGGTTAATGATAGTTATGGAACTATAAGTTGTATAAAAAGATTTAAAAAGTCTAGGAAATGAAAAATAATGAAGTCATTGTTTGTTTGTTAGTTACAATAGACCCAAACTTAAGTATGGAATAACAATATGAAAACTCTATATGAAAACTAGTCTGTATTACTAACTCGAACAAATTGAAATGTGAATACTGTTTCATCGACAGATATGTGTCGAACACACAGGTAAGTGAATGGCCACATCACCAAATTTTGTGAATTTGCCCTTATGTGTCAAAGAAATGGTATTTTCATTTCAGTATATTTCAGTTGGTAATATAGACCCTAAGAAAACAAGCATGAGTAAACTGGAAAGTGTACAACAGAAATATACCAAGGGCATCCATGGATGTGAAAATTTAACTTATTATGAAATACCAAAATATCTGAACTTGTACAGTTTATCTTATATATATCTAAGAGGAGATCTTATTCAGGTATATGGGGCATTTAGAGACAACAATCTATGGGAATGTTCGGGGTTATCAAAAAGTATTAGAGAATCATCAGACAACCTATGTAGATTCCATATGAATCAGAAGTGTACTTATTGGTTCTGTAACAGAATATCCCATACATGGTGTGAATATATGTGAAGGCTGCCATTCTAGCCAGATAGAATTTTGTAGATAATTCTGTCATTTTGTAAATATTAATATAAGCCAAAGGCTTGTTCTCTTAAATGGAAAAAAATGCTGTTAAATATGGAACTGCAAAAATGTAACAACAGTGCACTCTGCTGTAGGAAAGCTGATAAGTCAAGCATTGTGTAATTGTTTGATGTCAAAACCCGGAGCCAAGATGTCTGGATGAAGGAAGCCTTGCTATTGTTTTGAAGCCAGACTTAATGGCTAGAATTTACATGCATTATTTCATTTATTGCTCTGGCTTCCTGACCAGCTGCAAGACCAAAAGGGCTATTATCCTCTTAATTTGTCTTGGCCTGGGAAAACCAGAAAATTGTTAAGAATGATGTAATGTGAAGCAGCACTGTGTTATTCCTTTAAAGAGAGAGACTCAGAGGGCATTTGGCATTTGTCTTGAGAACATCCAACATCACCAGCATTGCTTTTCTCTATATGTAAGCTTATTTTAGAACTGGGTTTCTCTTAGATATAGATAGGAAATAGGAAAATTAGATTAGTCTTTTTTTCTTTATTGATGTCAGAACTTTTCTATTGTATTATTTTAAGTATTTCTCTGTGATCTCTGAACTCTTGACTAGCACTGTGTAGTAGGAAGTATTGTCTTGTGTTTTTATTATTTATTATTAAATATTTTTAAACCTTTCAACTGTGGCTGTTTTGTGTAGAGATAATTTAAGCTTTATAGTACATTGCATATAAATAGTGATACTCTACAAAGCCATATCAAATAAGCCTTGACTGTTCGGTTGCACTTACAATTTGGATAATAATATTGCACAGTAGAATTGGACACCCTTTGATTTGGGCCTTTTTGGTAGCTGATAACTATTAGTGAGTGGTGGCAGTAATTTCTACCGTAAAGTCTGGATAAAAGGGGCACAGCTGGAGAACCTGTGCCTGCCTACACCAGGAGTGTCTGTGTGCCTGTATATAACTCTTATCTCAAAGTGTGTGTGTGTGTCAGCTTCTTGGGCAGGGACATGAAGCACTAGTTGGACAGAGAGGGTGCTGGAGGTTTTAGCTTGCCCACTAGGCTGAGATCTGGATCCTATAGCTGTGCCAGTGGGGAGTCTTATTGGGGATCTGGAGAGAAAGGGAGAAACCAGCCCCAGACTGACTGTGATCTCTGTGTTCTCTTAAGGGAAATTGTACTTTACTGTGCATGTATTTGTTATCCACCCCTATGTGGATGCCCCTCACTGGTGTTAGTGGTGAGTATTGAGGCTCCTTGATTGCTATGCCAGTGTACAGGCATCATACATGGAACAGATTACTAAATCAAATTAAAGCAAGTAGTAGTTCAAATATTTCTAAGAACAGCCTGGATACTTATTATGGGAACAAGTATTTTGGTATATTGGCAAGCTAGAAGGGCATTAATGCCCATGCTTGAAATATTTGTATGCATGCATGTATATGTATGTGTATATATATATATACATATATATACATATATATATATATACATGTATATATATATATATATATATATATATGTATATATGTGTATATGTATATATATATATATATATATATATATATATATATATATATATATATATATATATATATATATATATATATATATATATATATATATATATATATATATATGTGTGTGTGTGTGTGTGTATATATATATATATATATATATATATATATATATATATATATATATATATATATATATATATATATACACACACACACACACACACACACACACACACACACATACACCAAAGGGTAAAAAGGCCACACAGACAAACCATTAATCAAAAACTGTAAGAAAACCCCAGCTAAGCCAGAATTTTCACTGTGCGATATCTTAAACCTCCTGTAATCAAGGCTCTGGGGAATCCCTGTTTTTGAATGCTGAGTATAATTAATTCATATACATACTATATTATCTGTTTCAGTCTTTAATATGCTTACAGGTTAATTTAAAATATTAATACATATAAAATTCTGTAACTACAAAAAATTGTACTGATAATGCAAATGTGAGGGGCAAAGAAATGCAAAACATATTTTATGTCAAGCAAGCACATTTTTTACATTAATTCTACTCTTCATAAGAGCTGGAGATGAGAATGCGTATCATTAAATGCATTTTTCATAAACTGCTTGAAAAATGTCATTACTGGTGCCCAGAAATTCATTTCTTACTAGTCTCAATATCTGCACAAGATCTCCCAAAATTCCTGAGACTACCATAAAATAATGTAGCAGACACTTAAAACAGTAATAGAATGAAACTGAAAGTTATCAAATAAAAAAAAAAGAAAAGAAAATAAATTAATTGATGTAAGAGACTTTAATGAGTCTCCTTGGTTTACTGGATATTGGGTAAGGCTCTTGCCACCCCTATAGTACCTTTTTTAGACATGTTCCAAAGACCAAATTACCACCATGCTATAAATAAATGCAATCCGTGGGTCATGTTGCTCAACACTAGAAGTCTAAATCTCAAGATGCACTTGCTGGAAGCACTCCTCAAACTGGAGAACATCGACATTTGTGCTAATGGAGACCTGGTTTAAAGCACCAGAAAGCAGCCCTGCCATACCAGGCTATAACTCATTCTACACCTTTCGGCCCCAGAACATGGACCAAAGCTCCAAAGGCAATGGTGTCTCCATATTCATAAAGGATATGCACACTTCCAGACTAGTAACGAAGTATAACGCATCTGAGATGCGTCAGGTGCAACTAACATTGGGTAAGATGGCAATTCAGATTGCAGCCTGCTATAGGTCCCCAACCATGTCCCAAGACTCTCACTCCATGTTCCTAAGAACCCTAGAAACTATTAGGGTTCAACACAACACTCTCATACTAGATGACTTCAACTACCTCTCCATCAACTGGGAAAACTGTTCATGCACCAATACACTGGCCCACCGCTTCCTGGAATTCATCAATTCCAGTGCCCTGGACCAGCTCATTCTTACCCCAACTAGAGGAAGCAACATCCCTGACCTGGTTATTACTAAAATAGGCAACCATTGCTCTATACAAATAGTTAATTCCTCCCTGGGTAGATCCAACCACAAACTAATCACTGTGGAATTACACATATCACCCCCCCCCTCACAAAAGTAACCACCATGAAAAACTTCTCCAAAGCTGACTTTAGGCTCCTAAAAACAGAGGTAGATAACTTCATGGCACGCATGTTAATGGAAACTAGATGCATTACTGCCAAATCATACACCAATGCACTGTACGAACATGTACATAAATGCATGGAACTATCCATACCCACCAGAACCAAGACACTCTCCTCCAAAAAAAAGAAGCCAATCTGGCTAAAATTCCAGCTATACTCTGTCACATATCGTCTACTCCGAGGCAATCTCTGCTTAACATACAAGGCCATGTCAAACTCAGAACTGTTGAACATGCTACACTTAAAGAAATCCCAGTCCCTCAGAGCCACACGCTCCAGGGATCTAAACCTTGTCATCACAATAAACAAAATATGCTGGAGGGATAGGATCCTGATCCAGAGACTCCCCAGACTCTGGAATAGATTGCCCATACATGTCAAACAGAGCACCTCTTTAGCCCTCTTCAAAAGGAACCTTGATGATTGGATGGGAGAAAGGAAATTCACCCTGTGGATCATGTCAGTCACCCTGCTAGACAGGGGTCCAGGTAAGTAAATAGTATGGGAAGAAATAGCCAGAGAATTGTTAAGGCTTGGCTTGTATAGGCCCTAGGGCCGATAGCCTAGTACCAACCTATGAACTTATGAACCTATGGTGGTCTCCTGCCATTAATAAACTCTACAACAGAAGGAAGAAGCTATTGCAGAAAAAGGTGAAGTCCCAAGACTGGATAAACTCCCTTATTAGTCTCAACAAAAAGTTGAGATCCCTCATTAAAACCTCTAAAGACAGCTATGAAGGCCGAATTCTGGCAGAGACTAAAACAACCACAAAGCCTTCTATAGTTATATCAAGAATCTCCACAGCAATACACAGGTTTGCTCTGAGTTATTGCACAATGGTACCTCCTATACTGAGCCAACAGATATTGCCAACATACTGGCTGACAGATTCAGTACCAACTTTACCCCTCTCCCCCCCAAAGGACCAATCACAATACCAGAGGAATGCCAGGCACCCAGCATCACTGCAGCACAGTTTAAAGCTGCATTGTCCAAGGCCAAGAATACAGCTTCCATGGGACCCGACAATATCCATTGATGTGTTCTACATGAACTACAAAGTGAACTAGCACCACATCTGTGTGCCCTGTTCAATCACAGCCTCACCTCAGGCTTTGCCCCTACCGAATGGCACACTGCTGCAGTCATCCATCTCCATAAAGGGAGAGAGACTACAGACCCTGGGAATTATTGCCCCATTAGCCTGACAATTCTGATATGTAAGGCTATGAAGTGCATCATCATGGACCTAATTAACAAAGATACATGGAATCTCCTACGCTAGATCCCACACAATTCAGTTTTGTGAAGGTTAGATCATGCCTGCTCAATCTGGTTGACTTCTTTGAGTCAGTCACCAGAGCTGTGGATGAGGGCAAGGCAGTTCATACAGCCTACTTCAATCTGACCAAGGCCTTTGATACCATTCCCCACTCAGGAATTATTGATAAACTCACCCAACTAGGCATCAACCCCTATATCACTAGGTGGGGTGCAAATTGGCTCACAGAACCCACAATGTGAAAGTACTGGACTCCAAGTCAGACTGCCAACCAGTCATGAGTGGCATCCCACAAGGATTGGTCCTGGGTCCTCTCCTGTTTGGCATCTACTTCACAGAAGTCCAGGCCAACATAGAGGAACTCTGGCCGACCAAGTTCACAGACAACTGCAAGCTGGGAGCCATTAATAACTCCCTAAGTGATGTAGACATTCCTACAGAAAGGCCTTACTGGGACCAATGACTGCTGTCAAAACCATGGTCTTAAGCTTCATGCCAACAAATGCATTATCATCCCCTTTGGGAAATACTCAGTTCCCACTAATTACCACATTGATTGGAGCCCACTGAACACTGAAGGCCTTATTAGAGATCTGAAGACACAGGTTTACAGCAACCTCTCCTTCAACCACCACATTGCCACTGTGGTCAGAAAGTCCTTCTATATGGCACATCTCATTACTAAGGGTTTTGCATCCAGGAAGAAAGAGGTCACCATCTCTGTCTACTTTTCCCTCATTAGGCCAATCATCGAGTATAATGCCCCATTTGGCATGTATCTCACTAGACACATGCAACAGCTGGAAAGGCCACAAAAGTACCTCACAAAGAGGATCCTAGGCCTTAAACACATGTCCTACATGGACAGACTCAAAATAACTCCAGCTATTCTCTGTCTCATATTGCCTACTAAGAGGTGATCTCTGTTTGCCTTACAAAGCCATGTCTGACCCAGCTCTGTTAGAAATGCTACATCTAAAGAAATCCAATCCTTCCCACCACACACTTTAGAGACCTCAACCTCATTACCACAATCAACAGAACATGCTGGAGGGACAGGTTCATAACCCAGAGACTGCCCATGCTCTGGAATAGACTTCCCATACATGTCAAGCAGAGCACCTCACTGGCTCTCTTCAAGAAAAATGTTGATGAGTGGGTGGGAAATCGAAAGTTCACCATGAGGATCACTCGTTGCTCTACTTGATAGAGGCACTGGGAACTAACATTGGGCGGCACAATGCCAGGGCACTTGTATGGGCTAAGCTTGTAAAGGCTCCAGGGCCATTATCCTAGTACACACCTACGAGGTAAAGAAACACATAATATCAACAACTCAACACTGGATTTCTGGTATGGTGATGGTGGTGTAAGCAGTTTTTCCCTGTAGGCCTGCTAGTTTGTTTAGATGAATAGAGACTAGAGCTATTACTAAAGTTTTGTTTTAAAACCATATGAGTAAAGTAAATCCTAGGATATCATATGAATACATGAATACATCCATGATGCTGCCTGTGGGGAGCTTGAGGCTAAGTTAAAGAAGATGTCTGATGGCTTGAAAATGGTAACTTTATAACTAAGTAAAAACTCTCAGGACTTGACAATGTTTGTGCTCCCAAAGTTTGCACATGTGGGTGAGGGCTTTTTGGAGCAGTTGGATGAATTCAACCCAGTATGTAAACAGGTTATGTTATGGGGCTTCATTTGATAAGTAACAATGGTGACATAGGTGTATTGCTGGAGTTGGGCTATGGCCAAACTCTATTAATGCAAATGGTAAGTTGCTTATAGGTTTTAGGAATTGTAAACACCATACTGAATGTAAATGTTACTTGTTTAGTATTGGGAGTGCTTCTAGAAATAGAAACTCACAAAATACTTTGTGGAGATGGTTTCAGAAAGCCACAGGGATCTGTCATTGGCATCAGATTAGTAATTTGTTGGGCTGATAATGTGGAATCAGGTTAAAGGGAGGTGTATTCGGCAGGTATGGAAGGACAGTTATAGGCAAAGAAGTCTCACATTTAATACAGTGGATACTGTAGAATCAAATGGGGACCCCCTAAAAAAGAAAGGCAATAACTGAATTGAATCCCCAAATGATGTGGATACTCTACAAAAGGGCCTTACAGGAACATGTGCTTGGTGCCAGAGCCATGGGCTCAAGCTCAATGCCAAGAAATGTATAGTTATCCCCTTTGGGAAAAAACATGTACCCATGAATTACCATATAGGTGGCAGTACACTAAACACCGAAAGTGTGATAAGAGACTTAGGGACACAGGTGGACAGTGGTCTCAACTTTGATAACCACATCGCCACAACAGTCAGGAAATCCTTCTATGTGGCACACCTCATCACTAAGGGATTTTCATCCTGAAAAAAGGAGGTCATTGTCCAACTGTACTCATCCCTCATTAGACCTATTATAGAATACAATGCCCCATTTGGTATGTACCTCTCAAGACATCTGCAACAACTGGAAAGGCCGCAGAAATACCTCACTAAAAGAATCATAGGCCTAAAGCAGATGCCCATCGCTGACCGCCTTAAAAAACTCCAGCTATACTCTGTCGCATATTGTCTACTCATAGGTAATCTCTGCTTAACATACAAGGCCATGCCAAACTCAGAGCTGTTGGACATGCTACACTTAAAGAAATCTCAATCCCTCAGAGCCACACGCTCCAGGGATCTAAACCTTGTCATCACAATAAACAAAACATGCTGGAGGGATAGGTTCCTGACCCAGAGACAGACTCCCCAGACTCTGGTATAGATTGCCCATATATGTCAAGCAGAGTGACTCTTTGGCCCTCTTCAAAAGGAACCTTGACAATTGGATGGGAGAAAGGAAATTCACCCCAGGGATCACATCAGTCGCCCTGCTAGACAGGGGTCCAGGGAAGTAAATAGTGTAGGAAGAAATAGCCAGGGAATTGTTATGGCTAGGCTTGTATAGGCCTTAGGGCTGATAGCCTAGTACCAGCCTATGAACCTATGAACTTATGAACCTATGAACCTGAAATGTATAAAAAACTGACGGAAACAGAACAGGTAATAGTGGACAAGATTACAGATTAGAGTGAGCATCTCTCAAATGTCCACAGTTACCAACAAAGCAAAAAATAATTAGGGAAAAGGCCTCAATTTAGGGACTCTTTTTAAATGCTGGTAATATTAATTTAGAACCAAAGAAAAATGAAAAAAGGTGCATCGATTGGCATAACAAGTTATACAGTCCAGGAGCTTTTACCTATGTACATGGAAATGTTTGAATAAATATTTTAATATACCAGTAAAATTGTAAAAGCTAGGTCAACGTGCCTCATAATTTTGTTAAAGGTACAGAATACACATTTGTGGTACATGTATTCACATTTTTTGGGAGTGCCCTTCATTAGTGGGGTATATGGTAGTATGACAAGAGCTATTACAATATGCCCTGCAGAAAGTCATACAGGTGAACAGAGGCTTGTTCTGTCTGGGAACTACATAGGGAAAGATAAGGTACAAAGGGAATGCACAGTTGCTGGTAGTGATAATGTTACTGACCAATAACATTATTACTAGACAATGGAAAACCACTAATATACTTGAGGTGATGGCACTGACTTGAGAGAAAAAAGCTTGTAGTAAGGAAAGTAAGAAGACATCCCTGCAGAAATGATCCCTTGTGGTGGAGTATACACACACACACACACACACACACACACACACACACACACATACACACACACACACACACACACACACATACACACACACACACACACACACACACACACATATATATATATATATATATATATATATGTGTGTGTGTGTGTGTGTGTGTGTGTGTGTGTATACATATATATATATATATATCCAAAGAAGATAAACAGAGAAACAAGTAATAGCATATAGAAGGCCACTGGGAGGGAATAACACAATTTATAATATGCAATCCTTATTCAAAATATTAATTAGAATTATAAACATAAACCTGATGTATAGTAATACATGGTTTGAGCAGTATGAATGCATAAGTTTGTTAAAGACATCCATCAACAATGTTTTGTATTGTTACAGAACAAACATCGCCCACATTTGGTCATTCTACAAAATTTGCATTGATATTACGCATTGTATCTTCCAACATCTTCTTCCCACCAAGGGGCACTCTGGAAGTAATTGTAAATGTTCCCTGTTTTCTTTAAATAAATCCCAAATTTTCTTAAGTATCCATCCTGCAGTCTAACGGTCTTGGTAAAAGTCGGTAATGAAGGTACTCCCCAGATCACTGGTTCCATTGTTATCTTCTTCACCAGCTTCATAGGTTCATAGGGAGGTACTAGGCTATTGGCCCTAGGGCCTATACAAGCCTAGCCAAAAAGGTACCCTGGCTTTCGCCACCCAAGAAAATTATTTTCCTGTGCCCCTGTCAAGCACAACCACAGAAATGATCCCCGGGGTGAATTTCCTATTATCCATCCAATCATCAAGATTCTTCTTGAAGAGTTTTAATGAGGAGCTCTGTTTGACATAGATAGGTAGTCTGTTCCAGAGTATGGGAAGTCTCTGGGACAGGAATCTATCCCTCCAGCATGTTCTGTTTATTGTGGTGACAAGGTTTAGGTCCCTAGAGCGTGTAGCTTGGAGGGATTGGGATTTCTTTAAGTGGAGCATGTCCAACAGCTCTGGGTTTGACATAGCTTTGTATGTTAGGCAGAGATTGCCTCTAAGTAGGCGATATGGGACAGAGTAAAGCTGGAGTTTTTTGAGATGGTCTGCATAGGGCATCTGTTTGAGGCCAGTAATCCTCTTTGTGAGGTATTTTTGTGGCCTTTCCAGTTGTTGTAGTTGTCTTGTGAGGTACATACCAAAAGGGGCATTGTACTCTATAATGGGTCTAATGAGTGATGAGAAGAGGGGAACAATGACCTCTTTTTTTCTGAATGAGAAACCTTTTGGGATGAGGTGTGCCACTCTGTTTCCTTTTCATCACCACTTCCTATTTGATGTCAGTTAAAAAGTATTTTGGGTAACCTCTTGCCAGAAACATGTTTTCCAAAATAGCACACTCTTCCCAGAAGTGTTGTTCCAGGATGGCCATTCTTGCAGCCCTCACTAATTGTCCCTTTACTACTGATTTTTTTTGGGCAAGGGGATGAGCTCTCAAAACATGGAGGAAGGAGTTGCAGTAAGTTGGCTTCCAATAAATCCTTGAAACATAACAACCAATATTTGAGTCCTTGGACCAAAAAAATCCAGATAAGAAATATTAAACTTATCCTTATTTATTCTAAATTTCAAAAACTCAATGCTTGAGTTGATGTAGTTCATAAATTCCATCAGCTTCTTTTCAGTATCTCACCAGATAATAAACAAATCATCCTTGTAGCTGGTGTAAAATCTCACAGACATATAAAAGGTGCCATTGAGCACAAAGGCTTGTTCCCATTTAGCCATTACAATATTGATGTAAATGGAGCCACAATTTGCTCCCATGGCTACACCTTGGTTTTGATGATACAATTCTCCTTCATGCAAAATATGGTTATTGGTAAGGACATTTTCCAACAAATCTTCCAGTAGACTAGTTTGATCTTTGTTTAAACCTTTGTTTTCAAGAAACGCATGGAACCAGTTTAATCCTACCTCATGTGGTATCACAGTGCATAAATCAACCACATCAATAGTGACAAGTAGGTCAGTCTCCACTTTTTTAATTTCTTCAAATCTTTTGGGTTTCTAATACGATGACAGGAATGGACCTCATTCCTAAGTCAAAGTACAATTAAAGTTCATGAAATTACTATTGTTTCACTCTTTGATGTCAGCCAAAAGTGTTCTTCATAGCACCCGCAATGTTCCCAGTAATGACTCCTTCTGCAGTTCATATGGACTTACATGTATTGGCAGCATACCTAAATATAATTGTAGACTCATTTTTATAAGACTCCTTGCTCCTACTACTATTGGAGCTATCTGTGTATCTTTCTTCTACATTGTTCTCATTTCTGCTTGCAGATCCTGATATTTTATGACTTTGTGTCTCCTGTATGCAGGACATTGTAGTCACTGTGTATGGCGATTTCAATGATCAATGCTATTTCAATGATCACTGCTATAAATTGACACTTTCTATGTCCCATACGTCTTATGTCCAGTTCACAGATTTTTTGGAACACGTGCAGTTGTGGGTTCAATGGAGGGTTAAAAGTACTTGAAACTCAAAGTGCCTGCCATAAAGCCCAACAGCCCTGGGGCATTAAGGTAGTGGCCAGCTGGTGCCAAACTTGGGTGAATTGGGATAACTCTGTTGAGCTAAAGCTGGATGTAAAACCAATCAAATTGCCAAACATGAACTTGCTACACTCGTTCTAGGTTCAGTGATAGTCCAGAGCTTGGAAGTAGATGACATGATAGTAAGTAGGAGACTGGACATCCAACAGGGTAGAAATTGTGTTGGAATTTTGGTGAAGGAGAGGCTTCAAAAGGCAGTGAGGGATGTCTTCAGAATTAATGACATGGCATTCAGACTCCAGCCTAATTATAGGACAGTACTCCTAATCTTAGACTTTGCCTGATAGCAGGGCAGTGATAGTGAGGAAATAATGCATTCAAACAGCAGTTGCAGGACCTACTAGATAAAGTAGGACAACATGAATTGGTGTTGATAATGGATTACTTGAATGTACGTATCAGGACAAATACAACAGGATATAAGGACTACAGGAATAAAGAAGGAGGGACCATTCTGGACTTCTGACTGGCAAATGGCTTGATAGAAGCCAACACGTGGTTCAAAAAGAGAGACGCTCACAGGATCACAAACAAACGTGGTCAGCATGCAACTTAGGTTGACTTCCTCACTGTAAGGAAAAGACACTGGGGTTGAATCAGAGAATGTAAAGTCATCCCCGATGTTGACCCACAACATAAATCACTGGTTGCCACAATCAGCTGCAAGCAGTGGTCAGGGAATGCTCATAGGTCAACACAGGTCAGACTGAAGTCCTGATACCTGACTGGAGAGAAAGCACAACAGTTCAAGGCATCACTCATGGCTCTAGCACCTCAGGAAGAGTAAACAGATGGAGTTGAAGAATGGCAGTGCCTCAAAACAGCATGCGAGAGGACTACAGAATGGATATGTGGCCAAAATAAGGATGGTATTAAGATACATAAGGAAAACTTGTGATGGAATGCAGAAGTCTAAGAAGTCATCAAAAAAAAGAAGGTGTGCTGGAGAAAGTGGGCAATGGAAAGGATGGACTAGGAGAGGAAGGAACATGGCTTGGCTAATAAAGAGGCAAGAAAGTAGTTAGAATTTCAAAGAACAAGGCATCACAGGCACTTGGCCAACTTCTGGAAAGTAACTCAGTAGATGGCACAAAGACACTATATCAGGTGGAAGGCAAAGACAGAAAGATAAAGAAGATAGTCAGACACCCTTCTTAATGGATGACAGCAACAACTTTCTCACCACTCCACAGGACATCAGATCAAAGAAAGATGGAAGATGTACTTCCAGCATCTTCTGAATGAAGAAAACCCCACTGAAGTTGTACTGCCCCAGACATAGCCTATGATGTGAGAAGAGGAGGAAGAGACCACTGTAGAAGAAATAAGGACAATATTAAGGAAAATGAAGTCATGGAAAGCAGCAGGCTCAGATGAAGTCACAGCAGATATGATAAAGATGTTGGGTAAGATAGGGGTGTAATGGCTCCTGAAGTTACTCATTGAAGTATGAATATGCCTTTTTCTCCATACTGCTATGGCTCCTGAGGGTACTCATAGCAGTAAGGAGAGAAAGGCATATCCCAGATTACTGGAGAATAAGCATACTAGTGTTCAAGGACAAAGGGCACATTCACAGTTGTGTGCAGTGCAAAGGTATCGGACCCCTGTCACATTGCATGAAAGTTCTCGAGAGGGTGGGTGGTAAATTAATGTGCAGAGTAGTAGAGAGTAAGGTGGAGATGAGCAGTTCAGATTCAGATCAGGATGTAGCACAACTGACAAAATGTTTGGGTGAGACAGATACTTGAGAAGCTAGAAAAGAGAAAATAGTTTAACTCAGTGTTCCCAGACTTTGAGAAAGCATATGACGAGGTCCCAAGAAAGCTAATTTGGGAATTCTTGTAGTGGTTCAAAATTCCAGGAACATTGATAAAATTACTTCAAGCAATGTACAAGGACCCAATGAATCAAGAAGGATCAGTGTTCAGTCTTACACAGGGATTCCCAGTGGGAGTGGGTGTACATCAGGGCTCAGCTCTGAACCCACTGCTATTCATACTGGTGATGGATTTCATTAGCAAACAGGTTGGAAAGGAGAGATCGACCAAATTGCTGTATGCTGAGAATGTGGCATTACAGGCAGATTCTAAGCAAGAACTTCAGCAACGGCTAGAGGAATAGTAATGCAAAACTGAAGGCATGTGGGATGAAACTGAGTACAGATATGATGGTTGTAATGGTAGCAAATGTGGAAATCATAAGAAGCTGAGAACTGAGGTAGAAGGAAACAGATAGATATTGGAACAAGTTAACAGCTTCACATATGTGATAGGGGTGGTTGAGGAGAAGGGAAGTCTGAATAAGGAGGTCAAAGCTAGAGTCAGAGGAGCTGCAGCCAACTGGCACAGAGTATCAGGTGTAGTCTATGACACAAAAATGCCAAAGAAGCTGAAAAGTATGGAGGACAAAATAGTGGTGTGACCAATACTTCTATATGGTATGGAAACCTGGGCTGCAAGGGCAGAGCAGTTGAAGAAGCTAGAGTTAATAGAAATTATGTGCTTTAGTTGGGTGATAGAATGCAAACTTTCTGTCAGATGAAGAAATAAGGACATAATAGTAGAAGCCAAATTTGCTCCAGTTGTAGAAAATGTAAAAGAGAACAGATTACATTGGTGAGAGCACATCTGCAGAAAAGCAGAAGACAACATGGTGAAGAAGTATTGGGACAAACAGAAAGAAGGCAAGAAGAAATGAGGGCATCCAGCAAAGAGGTGGATGGATTGTATTAGAGAAGTCCTGCAACAGTCAGGCATGAGTGTTGGAGAAGGTAAAAGAGTGGCACTGAATAGATAGAGATAGTGGCACTTGAAATGACACTCCAAACCCATGAGGAAAATGGGAATAAGAGTGTGATGATGATGATGAATGGGATTTAAGTGTGCAGACATAGCTAAAGAATGCCTTGTAGTTGTCCTTGGCCTGAGGCCAAATTTATTTGATATACGTTATTTGTTCTCTGAGTGGTTTGTTCAGTTTGATTAGAGTGTTTTTATCCTGCTGGGTGCTGCACCTCCTATTTTTTGCCATTGTTTTCTTCCTTCTATTATACAGCCTATCGATGCTGTGATTATATCAGGGTGGCTTGTTTTTTTTTTTTTTTTGAGTTAGATCTGTATTTACTCCTGATAGGTTCAAACTGTAGATCAGAGTGCATGTGCTGTGTACTGTGTCTTTAAGAAGCATGTCAAAGATGCAGCATGCATGTATAAATGTCAAGCATGTGCAATTCCTAGTGCCATTTTGAGAGTGCAGCCAGAGAGTAAGCATGTATGATTCCAGCAGTTAGTCTGTATATAAGTTACTTACGTTAAC
Organism: Protopterus annectens; assembly: GCF_019279795.1. Classification (NCBI taxonomy): domain Eukaryota; kingdom Metazoa; phylum Chordata; order Ceratodontiformes; family Protopteridae; genus Protopterus; species Protopterus annectens. The sequence continues at coordinate 270,428,523 of NC_056725.1, read as the reverse complement.
GTCAGTAAACTCCTATCATGATGTGTTTGTATAAAATTAATCTGCTTGAACAAAACCCACAAAGAATCTTCTATTGTGTCCAAAGTAGGAGACCGACATGGTGTCAGAACTGGGATCGCAGAGAATAATATTCGGAGCCATGAGATGCAGAGATGACAGTGAAGGTAAACTAAGAGAAACAAGCCCAAAAAAGAGCCAGAAAAGAAGCAAAGGCAATGAGAATATGCACAAAATGTTTATTTTATAAAAAGGATAAAACGGAACATTACATGGGCACACACTGCATTTTTAAACAAGCGGGAGACACAAAAGGCTTATTAACTAAGGGAAATGCTTACAATAAGATATTTGACAAAATTAACAGAAAGGCAAAAAACGAGTCTGTTTAAAGTAAAACAAGCATGTTTAATGCAAAACGGGCATGTTTAGAGTAAAACAAGTATAAGAAAAGTACAATAGGCATGAAAAGAGATTAAATGAACAAAATGAGTATAATAAGGGCAAAAAGTGCACATTAAGCATAAATGAAGCAAGGTAAATGCATGTTTTGGCAAAGTGCTGTGTTTTGGCATAACTGCGACTTCATATTGCATCAAGGGCATAATTAAAGTTGTTTGAAGTATCTCAAAATGTGTAAAAGTGCTTGCAGTGAGTGCTTATTACTAAGTATGTATTCCAAAGAGTTATTTGTGTGCAAACTGCAACTGTTTTATGATGTACAGTCAAAGTATAGCCATTTCAAAAGGTTTCTTGTGCTGGGTGTGTCTATTTTCAAAGTGCTGCCATTACAGAGTGTTTCTTGCACTGTAAAGAGTTGCCTAGAAAGGTGCGACCATTTTGGGGAAATTTCAGTGTGCTGTGTACAGTTTATTTGCAAAGTGCAGTTACTTTGCAATGTTATTGACTCTGAGCTCTTTTTGCCCAGTTCATTTGCACTGTGAAGTTATCTGATATGTTTCTTCTACTGATGAGGTGATTTCTTGCAATACAGTAATTTCAAAGGTATTATAGTGCCCGAGAGAGTTATTTTGCAGAGTATGCCCAATGCAAACTTACAAATACTGGCATAGATTTCTGGCATATATGCATGTATATGTGTTTGTGCCTATTTATTAACACCTTAATTGGTATGTGTTAATATGGCAGACAGATTTCGAAAGCCTTTGCCACTTCTATTTGATCAGAATATTGCAGAGAATTGGAGAACATTTGAGAAAAAGTATGATATTTTTATATAAGCAGCTTATTCAGATAAAGATGCATGCACCAAGGCATTCATTTTGTTTAACCTAGCTGGGTCAGAGGCCGTAGAAAGAGAAGGTTCATTTGTGTATGCACCAGCAGTACATGAGGGAGAAGGTGAAAATTGTCATATTGTTGTACAGGCTGAATGAAGGGAAAACCCAGAGTGTTTGAAGGGCAAGTTCAGAGAAATGTGTAACCCTCAGACAAATATTACATTAGAGAGGCATTTGTGTTACATGATAGATCAGAAACCAGGGGTGACTTTTGCAGCTTGTATAACTGACCTGAGAAATAAAGCTAAAACATTTCAAGTTTGGTGACTTAAAAGATGAGTTAATAAAGGACCGGCTAACGTGTGGTATTAATAGTGCTGCTGTAAGAAAGACCTTGCTTCATGACAGTGATTTAATGTTGAGTAAAGCCATAAAGATTTGTCAAATCCATGAGGTGACAGAAAAACACACAAGTGTGCTTGTGAGTGACAAGAGCATGATTTCAGCAGGCTTCAAAGCAAATGTAGATAGTATGCAACACATGGCAAACAGAAGTAGGCCTAAGCACATGGCAGCCACAGCTCCTACTGGCTCACCAGGGAAACCACGTAGCCTTCCAGCAAGTTCTAAGACTAGTTCAGTTAAAGGAACATGTTCTTAAGTACAGTACAAGCATGAATCAGCAAAACTCAAGTCTAGCTTTATAAAATGCAAGTCCAGCTTTATAAAACTGAAGTCCAGCTTTATTGTTAACTGTCACAATTGTGGTGCAAATCATGAGTCTAAAAGAGAGAAATGCATAGCATTCAGTCAGCAATGTCACAAGTGTAAAAAATAGAAATATTTTCAAAAGTTTTGCAAATCAGGTAAACCTCACACAGTTGTAAAGAAAGGTCACACAGAAAGCAAGTTGGTCAAGTGGAGATGCAACAGCAGCTTTTCATGTTGATGGTATATCAGTAATTGGTGAAAGAGTTGATGCAGTGACTTTTTTGGCAAAGATCAAAGTGTTTTGTACTGTCCAGATCAATGGTAAATACACAGATGTTAAAGTAGACACTGGTTTAAAGTGTAATGTTATATCAGCAGACACATTTGCTAAAGTGAAAGCTAATGAACAACTCAATGTGGCCAGTAGTGCAAAACTTGCTGCTTATGGAAGTGAAGAAATTCAAACCGAAGGCTCGGTGATGCTTTCATGTTATCTGGCCAAGAGCTTTTACAACTTGTTATTCTATACAGTCTGAAGACCAGTATGGTCTTTATTGGGTCTCAAAGATAGCTTGATAATGAATCTGCTTTCTTTTGCCAAAGAAGTTCATCATATAAGTGCATTTCCTAGTTCCAATTTTTTTGAAGCCATTTTCTTAGAGTATACTAATGTTTTCGATGACAAGTTGGGCAAATTTCCAGTTGTGTACTCCATGAAGTTTGATGCAAAGGTCACTCCAGTAGTTAGACTGGCAAGAAGAGTTTTGATGGCTATGCAGGATAACATCAAGGTTCAGTAGGATAAAATGGTGCAGCAAGCTGTAATTTGTCCAGTTATAGAACCAACTGAATGGGTGTCATGTATGGTGGCAGTTCACAAAAAAGGCTCAGATGAAATCAGAATATGTATTGACCCAAGAGATTTGAAGAAAGCATTGAAGAGGCTGTATCATCCAGTGCGCATAGTCAAAGAAGTCACAGCCCTAATACCAAATGCTACTGTGTTTTCTGTATTGCATGCAAAAAGTTAATTTTGGCAAGTGATGCTTGATCACAAATCCTCATTACTGACCACTTTTGGTACCCCATTTGGCCGATACAGATTCCAAAGGATGCCATTTGGAATAAATTCTGCAAGTGAAGCCTTCCAGCATGCAATTGAGCAATTTTTGGGGGTTATCCTTGTGCCATAATAGCAGATGATTTATTGGTTGGAAGCAATGGTGAAGCAGAGGATGACATAAACTTGAAGAGAGTTCTAGACAGAGCATGTGAAGTAAACTTGAAGCTCAATCCTCTGAAGTAAAAAATTCAAGATACCAGAATTTCCATATGTCGGTCATTTATTAACCAGTATTGGCCTAAGAACAGATCTGACCAAGCAAGCAGCTATCCTTGAAATGTCAGTGTGAAGAGTGCCAGCCCAGCTAGATAGAATTTTGTAGATAATTCTATGTCATTTGTGAGTAGTAATATGATTTGTATGCTTGCCTTAGAAATGTTAGAAAACTATATGTTCTATACTGAGCTTCAAGACTGTAACCACAGTGCATTGTGCTGGAAAAGAGCAGAAATGTGTATAAACTACATGCCTATGCAAATGTATGTGTTGATGGTAAAGGGTGAAATATACAGAGTTAACTTGCAAACTCTAAGAAAATAAGTGGAACTTGTTTATGACTGTTATCTCTGTTTCAGCTCAAAGCAGGCACTCTGTCTACAATTGTAGGCTTTACTATTGTCGGGAAACAGAGGTAATTACAGGTTTCCAAGGTAATTGTTTTATGACTTCCAGTTTCAGGCAAACTTCTAAGACAGAAGTGTCAGCTTCTGAGAGATAAGTATTTTTAACAGAGACATGTTGAATTTTAAGTTCCTGCTAGCCTGTGAACTAAGGCAAAGGTGACAAGAATGATGTAATCTGAGATGATTCAACAGAAATGTTTGTTAGTAACTTAAGAACTATCTCAGGGTGAAAGTCTATGCATTTTATATTTTGTTCTGGACCTGTAAAAATCTCTTCAGCACTTCTCATCTATATTTGTCTGGCTCTGTAAGTAAGAATTAAATCATAGTATCTCTCTTAGCGATAGATAGGAAAATAGCAAGATTAGTCAAGATGTATTCTGTATTTACGTGAGACTGTCCTACAATGTTGTTTTAAAGTATTTTCTGTGATTCTGAACTCTATTGTCACTGTATTGAGTTAATGAGTATTGTATTGTGCTTTTATTATTTATTATTACATATATTTAAACCTTTTAATTGTGGCTGGTTTTGTTCAGAGATATTTAAGCTCTTAGAGTACTTTCATATGTATTTGGTGATACTGTATAGGCTATTCCTAAATAGCTTTAAAAGTTCTGGTCACACTTACTATTTGGATAACAGTAACACTACACAGTAGAATTGGGCACCTTTGGTAAGGGCCTTTACAGTAGCTGATAAGGGGGGTTGGTGGAAGGTGGTACTATCGTATAGTCTGGGCAGAAGGGGTCATAGCTAGTAAACCTGTGCCAACCTTCTCCAGGAGAGTATGTATGTTTCTATATAAGTCAAATCTCAAAGTGTGTGTGTGTGTGTGTGTGTGTGTGTGTGTGTGTGTGTGTGTGTGTGTGTGTGTGTGTGTGTGTGTGTGTCAGCTACTTGGGCAGAGACACGAAGCACTGGTTGGACAGAGAGGATGCTGGAGGGTTTGGCTTGACAACACATCTGAGATCTTAACCCTTTAGCTGTGCCAGTGGGGAGTCTTATTGGGGATCTGGAGAGAGAGGGAGAAACCAGCCCCAGACTGACTGTGATCTCTGTGTGCTCTTAAGGGAAATTGTACATATTGTGCATGTTCTTGTCATCCTCCCAATGTGCACATCCCTCACTGGTGTTAATGGTGAGGATTGAGGCTCCTTGATTACTGGGCCAGTGTAGGGGTATCACAGTTAGCACCAGACAATAGTCAAGCTCTACAGCACATTCTAGGCATGGTCAACTGTTTAGACAAGTTTATACCAGACTTCAGTGAGTTGACAGCACCTTTACGAGAGCTAATATGTAAAATGTTGCTTGGTCATGGTTAGAACATCTCCACAAGGCATTTGAAGGCCTTAAGAAGAAAATTGCTACTCCGCCTGCACTAAGATACTATGATGTGACTCTTTCCTGTGATGCTTCAAAATTTGGTCTTCGCGCAATTATACTTCAAAAGGGCAGGGAATCTAGAACACTTATCCAACTGAGATGCAATATGCTCAAATTGAGAAAGAATTTTGGGCAATAGTATTTGCATGTTCCAAGTTTCATGATTATATTTATGGTCAAGCTATTCTGACTGAAATTGACCACCAAACTCTAGTTACTATTCTAAAGCCTTCTAGCTTATCAGTGGGAGTGGTAAGCATTAGGTAGCCTATCTACCACAAGAGGAGTGGTTCCTGGCCCAGAAAATGTAGCTACTGGCCGTTTGGGCAGTTTTTCCCCATCTCTTTCAACTTTCTGGTTTAAAAGCCGCACTTGTGCTGTTTCCCACCTTTCCTGTTACTAGCCTAGTCCAGATACAGAGTTGCTGTATCCAGGACTGTTGGTAAGCTTCTGAGCCCCGCAAGCCTTTCTGTGTTGGGGGGAAGGCTTCTAGCTTATCAGTGGGAGTGGTAAGCACTAGGTAGCCTATCTACCACAAGAGGTGTGATTCTGGCCCAGAAATTGTAATTTATTGGCCGTTTGGGCAGTTTTCTCCATCTCTCTCAACTTTCTGGTTTTAAAGCCCATGTTTGCGCTTGAACCCCACCTTTCCCATAACTAGTCTAGTCCAGGTACATATTTGATGTATCCAGGACTGTTTGTAAGCTTCTGAGCCCCCCAAGCCTTTGTGCTGGAGTGCAGCCTTCTAGCTTATCAGTGGGAGTGGTAAGTACTAGGTAGCCTGTCTACCACAAGAGGAATGGTTCTTGGCCCAGGAATTGTAGTTTATTGATCATTCAGGAAGTTGTCCATCTCTTTCAACTTTCTGGTTTAAAAGACCACATCTGCGCTTGTTTCCCATCTTTCCTGTAACTAACCTACTGGAAAGCACTAGAAAGCCTTAAACTGATACAAGCCTTCTAGCTTAAAAGAGAGACTTTGGAGTGATTATGTATCAGTTTTCTGTATTTTCTTGCTGTACATAACTGTTTTCCACCCAAACGCTGATTTTTCCAGCACTTATTGTGATTTAAAAGCTTCTTTTTTCACATATTGTACTTATTTAACTGCCTGCACTTTAAAAACTTGTTTTTTGTTTAAATAAATTGTTTAACTGTTGTAGGCTACACACTAAAGTGTGATAGCCTTTTCTGATCGCTTGTAGTCGTTTAAAGCTGTTTTAAGTGTACTTTTTATTGTTTTTGCCTTATCATTTAAAAAAAAAATTCTTGTTTCCCGCCTTTTTAAGCTAGTATAGTCCAGTTTTCAGGCTAGTGCTGAATTCAGGGCTGTGTTACAAGTTTCTGAGTTGCCCATACCTTACTTGGATAGAGGGAAGTTTCTCTGTTCACCTGTGAGAGAGGGGAACTTTGAGCAGCCATCTGTCCCTGGAGGAGTGGTTCCAGCCCAGAAGTAGTTTAAAAACTGCGTTTGCACAGTTTTGTGCGCCGGGCAGCACTGGTTAGCCAGGGTTAAATTATTCCCAGCTCCACTAAGTCTCCTCTTCAGTTTTTTACTTGAAACTAGTCTAACTCTCAACCTAAGCACTCAGAAAGCATCCTACAGTCCAGCACTTGCTCAGACCTAATAGCAAGCACTAATATACCCCGACACTTGACTGACCAGCAGGGTAAGGCTCTTTATCCACCCCTCACCAACCAAGCGACTAAGCAGCTCACCCTACTATTCAGGCATGACCAAAGGGCTACTTCAGGTGTACTCTTCAGTCCAGCTGGTGAATCTGGGTATCCTGAGGCAATGTTACAACTGCCTCATGTACACAGACAGCCCTCTCCTCCTACCACAAAACACTAACATATGCAAGAGATGCAATTATACAGCCAAACTGGAGGCTAAGGTCTTTCCACCCAAGACTGGAACAGACAGTCATTAGGAGAAGGTTAACACTTGCACCACACCTCCAGCCTCACAAAGACCTACCAAACCAGCACTGGCAAAAAATACACATAAATACACAAAATCATACTCGGAAGCTCTAAATAAAAACCTGAAAAAGCATCAGAGAGCTCCAAAGTAGACACCCACAAAACCTGCACCTCCCATCACAAACCAGACAGCACATAAAACACAAAATCAATGTACCGCACAATCACAGCCCTTAAGGCGAAATAACATACCTAACACACTAGTAATAGGCGACTCAATAGTCAGGCACACTGACGCCCCACACACTAGGCTGGACAAGGAGAAGGTTACTGTTAGCTGCCTATCGGGAGCCAGAATCCACCACATAACACAAGCACTCAGGTCACTCCAGAACAAGTACAAATATGACTCTGTCATTGTTAATGTTGGTGTGAATGACCTGAAATGTACCTCCCTGGACTACATGAAAAGAGACATGGAAGAGCTCTCTGATCATGTAGCCTAGGCGGATATGACCCTGATCCTGAGTAGCATCCTGCCCTCACCAAGAATGATACCTCAGTATAAAGAAAAAATGATCAATTTCAACAATTTGCTAAGCTTCTGGTGTCACTCAAAGGGGATCCAGTGTCTGTCAGCCTGGCATGACATGCTCGACAAGTCGTGTTGCTTCACAAGAGATGGCTTGCACCTGTCACCCCTTGGCTTTCAAATACTGGCCAAGGCTCTTGCTGCCCCCATAGTGCCTTTTTTAGGCAAGGCTCAAAATTCAAACCCACCACCATAAACAGCACAAGTAAAACAATGAGGGTTATGCTACTCAATGCCAGGAGCTTAAATCTCAAAATGCATGTGCTCGAAGCACTCCTAAGTATGGAGAACATCGACATCTGTGCAGTAACTGAAACCTGGTTCAAGGTTCCAGAGAGCACTCCAGCACTTCTGGGCTACAACTCATACCACACATTTCAGCCACAGAACACGGATCGAAACACAAAAGGAGGGGGTGTATCCATATTCATCAAGGATACTCACACCTCCAGGTTAGTGGCGCAGCATGATACCTCTGAGATCATCCATGTGCAACTAACATCGGGCAAATCTGCAATGCAAATTGTGTCCTGCCACAGATCACCCTCCATGACCCAGGACCACCACTCCACCTTTCTGGAGACACTGGAAAACATGAAGGTCCTACCGAACACCCTGATAATGGATGATTTCAATTACCCTACCATTAACTGGGAAAACTACTTGAGTACAAATGCCCAGGCTCAGCACTTCTTGGAATTTATCAACTCAAATGCTCTGGATCAGCTGGTAAACTCCCCTACCAGAGGCCACAACATATTGGACCTGGTCTTCACCAACATGGGCGACAGGTGTTCCGTACCAGAGGTCAACCCATCACTGGTTAGATCAGACCATAAACTAATCACCCTGGATGTCCACACCCCACCACCACCCCCAACCAAGGAAACCACAGTGAAAAACTTTTCTAAAGCAAACTTCACCTTACCTAAGACAGAGGTGGTAAGTTTCACAGCTCCCATGCTAAAGGATAACACTGCCCAAGATGCAGAATCCATTACAATTGCACTCTATGAGCACCTACAAGAATGCATGGATCGTGCCATCCCTAGCAAGACCAAGACTCACTCCCCTAAGAGAAGGAAACTAGTTTGGTGGACCCCTGCCATAAACAGATTATACAATAGAAGTAGGAAACTAGTTTAGAAAAAAAGCAAATCCCAAGAAGGAAAGACATCCCTGATCAGTATCAGTAAGAAACTAAGGTCCCTCATGAAATCATCCAAGGCTAACTTCGAAAGAAAAATAGCAAAGGATTCAAAAGATAACCACAAAGCCTTCTTTAGCTATGTCAAGAATCTAAGTGGCAAATCACAGATATGCTCTGCGCTAGTGCAAAATAGCAGAAAATATACTGAACCTACTAATATTGCCAATATCCTGGCAGATAGAGTCAGTGCAAACTTCACCTCCCTCTCACCTTCAAAAGGGCCCACAACAATACCGGAAAAGTATAGTGTCCTAGGAATCACAGAAGCGCAGGTGAAAACAGCCCTTTCAAAAGCCAAAAACACAGCATCAATGGGGCCAGATGGTGTCCCAGGCTGCATCTTGCATGAACTACAGAACAAACTAACCCCCCACTTAAACACGCTGTTCAACCTCAGCCTCTCCACAGGCTATGTGCCCATAGAATGGCACACAGCAACAGTTATTCTTCTCCACAAAGGAGGGGCCGCAACTGACCCAGGTAACTATCACCCCATAAGCCTGACTAGCCTGGTCTGCAAGGCTATGGAGCGTATCATCATGGAACTCATTAACAAAGACATTGGAAACCTCCAAACACTTGACCCGACCCAGTTCGGCTTTGTTAAGGGCAGATCATGCCTACTAAACCTGGTTGATTTCTTAGAGGCAGTCACCAAGGTCATACACAAGGGAAAAGTGGTTCACACAGGCTACCTTGATCTCGCCAAGGCATTCAACACCATTCCTCACTCGGGTATTATAGAAACACTCACCAGCCTGAACATAAACCCCTATGTTACAAGATGGGTTGCCAACTGGCTTACAGACAGAACTCACATGGTAAGAATAGTGGGCTCCAGGTCCGACTCTAAACCAGTCACAAGTGGTGTCCCACAAGTCTCGGTTCCGGGGCCCCTACTGTTCGGCATATATTTCTCAGAAGTATAGCAAACACAGGAGCACTATGGCTAACTAAGTTCACTGATGACTGCAAACTGGGAGCCATAATTGACTGTCCAGCTGACACGGACATCCTTCAAAAAGACCTTACTGAGACAGACACTTGGTGTCAAAGTCATGGTCTCAAGCTAAATGCCAAAAAATGCATAGTCATCCCATTTGGGAAAAACAAAACATCCACGAATTACCACATATGCGGCAGCCCCCTTAATACAGAAGAGGTAATAAGAGATCTGGGGACCCAGGTAAATAGTAATCTCTTCTTTGACAATCATATTGCCAAAGTAGTTAGGAAATCCTTCTATGTGGCCCATCTAATTACTAAGGGGTTCGCATCTAGCAATAAAGAGGTTATAGTGCCCCTCTACTCTTCACTCATCAGACCCATCATAGAGTACAATGCCCCATTTGGGATGTACCTCAGTAGACACTTCCAACAGCTGGAAAGACCACAAAAGCACTCACCAAGAGGATTACTGGCCTCAAACATATGTCCTATGCAGCCCGACTGAAAAAACTCCAGCTGTACTCAGTGGCATATCGCTTACTCAGAGGTGATCTCTGCCTGACTTACAAAGCCATGTCCAACTCAGAATTGATGGACATGCTCCACCTAAAGAAATCCATGTCACTGCGAGCCACACGCTCTAGTGAGCTAAACCTCGCCACAACAATAAATAGAACATGCTGGAGGGACAGTTTCCTGTCACAGAGACTCCCCATGCTTTGGAACAAAATTCCTAACTATATTAGGCATAGCCCCTCACTAACACTCTTCAAGAGAAGCCTTGACGACTAGATGGGTAACAGAAAATACACCCCTGGGATCACTTCATTGGCTCTGCTTGACAGAGGCTCAGTTAATTAATCAATGGGGTGGCGAAAGCCAACACACTCTGGCTAGGCTTAAAAATGCCCTCGGGCAGATAGCCTAGTACCTACCCATGAACCTATGAACCTGTAAAGAAGCCTATGCATTCAGCTTCTGCTAGATTACAAATAATGATGCTTAGATTACAAACGTACAACTTCAAAATAGTCTATACAAAAGGCAAACTACTCTATCTGGCTGATACCTTATCGATATTGACAAGAAATATGATGGAATTGGAAGACCGATCCAATTTTGCAAAAGCTCAATCACTGCATTAATGTTGGATGGCCGTCAAAGCAGTCTAGTGTACCTCCTGAACTGCAAACCTATTTTCCTTACAGAGATGATATGTTGAAGAAAGATGGCATTATTTTCAAAGTTCCTAAAATTGTTGTTCCTGCTTCCTAACAACAAGAATATATCCAGATTTTGCATCATGGTCACCCAGGTTCTGCATCCCCTAAGAGAAGAGTGAGAGAATTAGTAATGTGGCCTTCATTACTGAACGACATTGATAAAGTACTTTTTTCTTGTGCAATACACAGTAGTACTAGACTGCATTTGCAGAGAGACCCACTTCAGCTAAATCAATTTCCTGAACTACCTTGGTCACTAGTAGCCACTGATATCTTCGAGTGGAACAATCAACACTGCTTAGTATTAGTAGACTCTTATTCAAACAGGTTTGAGATTGACTTACTACCTAACTTAACATCCACTGCTCTTATTACTAAGTTGAAATGTCATTTCTCAGTCCATGGTAGTCCACACAAAGTTATCTCAGACAATGTTCTCAATTTCCTAGTCAGTTGATTCAGAAATTTGCAAGAGAATGGGACTTTGTACATGTTACTAGCAGTCCTGAATATCCACAGACAAATGGTCTAGCTGAATGTGCAGTGGAGATTGCAAACAATTACTTGAAAGGTCAAAGTGTGACAATACTGATGTCTTTTTGAATTTACTTAAGCTCAGAAACATACCCCATGACGATATTTTTGGTTCACCTGCTCAAAGACTTCTTTCCAGGCAAACAAGAACAACACTAGCTATTACTTCCAGTTTATTGCAGCCTAAAGCTAAAAAGAAGAAAATCATAAAATCTCAACTATTCAAGAAGCATTCAATCCAGAAGTGCAGTTATGATAATCGAGCAGATTTCTTCATCCATTGAGGGAAGGAAAGACAGTGAGAATACAAACAGCAAAAAGTTTCAACTGGATTGGTCAAGTTACTGGAATATGTGCTGAGCCAAGATCCTACCTTGTAGAATCTGAGGGTATGGAGTACATGAAAACTCATAGGCATCTATTTTCTGTACCAGAATCATCATCACAATATTGTTCTAGTGACAGAGACTCTAAGTCTCAGAGTAAACCAGATGTTGTTCCCATTCCAGAGTATGTTCCTACTTCTGATTCCATTCCTGAAGATGTTCCAAACAATTCCAACATCGAACATTTTACAGAGACAGCTCCAATTGCTCCGCTCAGTTCCCAGTTTTATGTCACATGATATGGATGAGTACCCAGGCCCAGTGTAAAATAATGTAGCAACATGAACTTAACTGTGTACAAATGTACCTTATCTTGTGTAAATGCATGATAGAGCACTGTCTGTAATATCTACATGTCAAATAGATTCATAACATTGCATGTTTTATTTTCTGAAGAGGGAGGACGTAGATCAGAGTGCATGTGGTGTGTACTGTGTCTTTAAGAAGCATATCAAAGATGTAGTGTGCATGTATAAATGTAAAGCACGTGCCATTCCTAGTGCCATTTTCAGAGTGCAGCCAGATAGTGAGCATGTATGATTCCAGCAGTTAGTTTGTATATAAGTTAATTAAGTTAGTCAGTTAACTTCTATTATGATGTGTATGTATAAAATAAAGCTGCTTGAAAAGACCCCATGAAGACACTTCTATTGTGTCCATAATAGGAGAGTGACACAAATTATACACAGTAAGGTATTTTGGCATTATATTCTTCCAGTTTTCTAACTGATTCAACTCTGTCCCCGGGATTCATGAAGCTTGCGCCAGGCGCAGGCATAGCGTAGGCGGCATAATGCCAAATATGGCCATCGAGCGATTCAGGTACGATCCAATTCCACATGCACTACCGGCGTATGCCAGAACTGCGCAGCCCTCGGCTTAGGTATGCTAATCACCCCATGCGCAGTGTCGCACCATGCAAATGAAGGCATATAGTGATTCATGAAGTGGTGCAGGCATAGCGTAAGCCCACGGAAATGTAAACCAAAAACGTGGTTTACATTTTCCCAAACAGAACATTGAAGCTATGGAAGCGGGCCAGACCCATTTATCACAAAGTTAACATATGCCAATGGTGAAATACACAGCCAATGGCATAAGAAAAGATGTACAACACCTAAAAAACAACATTTAATGTCATGTCCACAGTAACGCACAGCACAACCACAGGGCATGTGTGTGGAAACTGTAACATAAAGAAATAATATAAAAATGTCATAAAATCGCAACGTAATAGAAATCAGGTTTACAGCATAATACACAATGGTAGGCATGGAACACCACAACCAAGGTGCAAGGGTTGCTAAGGGCCTGCGATAGTGTCCGGCGTGGTAACTATGAATTAGTAGTCAATGTCATGCAAATGAGGCAGATAATACTGAATCGCAAATGTCCCGCTGGATGAAGGTTGTACCATACGGCACAGCGGTATAACACCAAGGAGTGGCTCAGAGGAAATACATGACATCAGCAGAGGGGTGTGCCACCGTAGCAGTAAGCACATTGGACCAATGCAAATCTGGCCTGTCCATTGCTAAGCAAAGCTGCAGGACAGGGGTAGGGAGGAAGGTATAGAATCGTTTAGCTGAGAGCACACATGGTGCCCAAAAGTGCATGTGTACGGGGATGAAAACTTGCCCGAAACCCAATAATCGGATGCACGCACCATGAACAATAGCACAAACAGGAAGGACAGGGGAAGAAAATAAGGAAATGCTGAAGTAGGGTAATTGGAGTACTAATGAGCAATCAACAGCAATAAACTCATGGCGGCCAATCGACGGCAGGCAACAAGTCTGCTCGCAGAAACCTGCAAAACAGGCTATGTGAGTCATTGCAATGCAAAGAAAGGATGGGAGGCATTGGATTGCAAAGATTGCAGACCTGTCACAGCACAGCAAAGCAAACCAATGGTAGACCGGCAGTAGCACATATAACGCAAGATACGCCAGCTGCAGGAAATGACAACTGAAAGTAGACTGCTGGATGCATGCCAGAAAATGGTAGGTGGAACATGCAGACATGTAAAGGGAAGGTCAAGAGGTAATCCACGTCAGCCAAATGTAATTCAACACCAAAGGCACCACAATAGTATTTCCGTGAGTAAAACACAAAAGATACCCTGTAGCTACGATCGTACATACACACCCACCCTATGACATCATCGGTGTTCACAGCACAATAGTATAAAGTGTGAAAGCACCCTACACACACCTGTGTATTCCCAAACACTGCACCATAGGTGTAAACACACGGGGAACTTTTAAAATGTACATGTTGGGAGCTGCCATAGCTGTAATTCATCAGCATGTGTTAGAGACTGATGGTGTTGTGGAGGATGATGCCGACAACCACCGCAGGCCTCGGAGGTGAAGAAGAGTGTTCAGACCAAGGGTAACCTACCAGGGGCTACATGACCTGGAGATAGTACAGCATTACAGGGTGGACAGGGACATCTTACAGCAAATAGTGGAGCTGTGCCAGCCACGCCTGAGAACCAGAAACAACAGAGAGGAACCCATCCCAGTGGACACGAAGGTATGAGTAAGCCTGCGAATACTGGCCACAGGTACCTTTCAAAGGCCAACTGGAGATATAATGGGGATCTCACAGGCATCAGCATCCAGGGTACTACACCAGTTCCTGGATGCCATGTTACCACATGCCAATGAGCAGATATACTTCCCCCGAACTCAGGAGGAGTTGGCCAGCAATATGCGCCACTTCCACCATGTGGCACACTACCCAGAGGTACTGGGTGCGATAGACTGCACATACAATTCAAGTCACCACCCGGTGAGCATGGTATGCGCTACATAAACTGCAAGGGATTCCACTCCATCAACTGCCAGGTCGTGTGCAATGCCCAGGGCATTATCATGGATGTGTGTGCTGGCAGCCCTGGAAGCTACCATGACTCCCATATCTGGCATGCCTCACAGCTGTATCAGGTATTTGTCAGGGGGGACATCCCACATGGCCATCTTGTGGGGGATGCTGGCTATGCACTGGATCCGTGGATGATGACTCCCATCAGAAATGCACACACACCCATGCAAGAACGCCATAATGAGGCACACGCACAAACCAGAATCATCATAGAGCGTGTGTTCGGGATGCTGAAATCACGGTTCCGGTGTTTGGATACATCTGGTGGAGACTTGCAGTACTCTCCAGGCACGTGTGCCCACATCATCATAGTATGTGCCATGCTACATAATATGATCCTGTGGAAGCAGCTGCAGCAGGGACAAAATGGTGAAGGCCCTCATAGCCCACCACAATTGCCAAGGCCAGTACAGGCACAGAGGGATTCAGACCATGAACACACTGTGCCAGCCCCAGTAGGCAGACGGAGGCGTGCCCAATATGCCTACACCTTGGCAAAGAGGGAACGTATAGCACATACTCTGACAGTGTAGACCCCTACAGACCGACACCTCTCCACCTGCACACACAGTAAAATGGATGGCACACAAACATGACCACCTGTAAATTGTAATGATAGGTGGCCCAATGTGTGACTCCTACATAGGCAGCCCTCAAACATTGTACACACAACAGCTAGTGGAACACGGAATGTCAACACCTGACCAGTACATGAGCCTATCAGCATATGGTGGTGCTGTGTGCCTGCCACGTTGCCCGCCAGATATATATATATATATATATATATATATATATATATATATATATATATATATATATATATATATATATATATATATATATAGATATATACATATGTACACATATATGCATATATAATACAGATAGAAAGGGCAATAGAGTGATACATGTTGATATATATGGATTCAGCGATATCTGCAAATATATATAGATAGGTCAATGACATTCATAACACCTTGGAGGTACAAATAAATAGGATACCGCCAACTATGGAATGTGTAACATACCGACATGCGTAACCACGAGGCTGAAAGACCGATAGAACACAGTACTGGAACAGTACAGCCGCGAGTAATAGTATGATGATATGAAGGGACATTTAGTCACTGCTGCCTGTGTTGCGGTCCACGTAGGTACTCTGTTCAACTGTGTTTGTGAGTGCCGTAGTCTGTGTATATGTGCATTGAGGGTGCCGTGTGCGTCACCGTGTGACTGTAATGTGTGTGTGTGTCTGCAACATGTGTTTGTTAGTGCCAAGTCAGAGGTAGATCAGTACGGTAGGTGTGGGTATAGCTAGCCATAGGCATACCGGTTACCACCTGTCCCACAGTAGGAGGGACAGCCCCACCCTGGGCAGGTGTGTCCTGACATAAAACAGTACAAAGGGCAAATGTCCGAGATTTTAGGACATTAATATGTCCCATATATAATGTAATAGTCGTATTTAATAGTTATGCCTCTATGTAAGAAACGTAAATGTTACATGCAATATGATAAGTAGCCAAAGTCCCACAACAATAGGTATGTATTGAGGATAAAAGTATGTTCTAACCTGTGTACTGACCATGGCTACATGTTGGCCTGTAAACACTGCTGTGTGTCCCGCAAGTGTCCAACAATGACCATATGAAAAGATGGCAACCCATGGCAAACAGGTTCTTTTACCAACACAACCGCAATGACTGCAAATATCTGGGACAGAAATACAAGGGATAGCTGTCACTTACACATATCCCTTGATATATCACTGCAATTCCGGAGGTATATATGTATCAACCTCACCTGCAGACGATATAGAAACCAATTAACAATGGCCCAATGTACAATCCCATAACATAAGTCTACTAACTGTTAGCTCTCTAATTAGGGACGGAGCCCACACACATATATATGGAATATGTAGAAATGCAAGCCCCACAAACCTGTATATGCTACGTACACCCACCGACATCCCCCACACTAGAAACTAAAGCAATACAGACTGTAATAGCAGCACAAACGTCCAGTCAGTCAATTACATCTGCAGAACCCTCAACATACCGTGTGAGAGACACAATTAAAGGCGTCATGCAAAATTGCAGGCGTTGTATAATGGAACAAACAGCCATGTTACAGGTTTTGTTTGCAATAGTCCGTTATCAGACGTTGGGATAACAGGTACACCCACATGTTGAACCACATACTCTAACTGTCACACACAATCCACGGGGGACATGAATCCAAAGTATATTTGTCTCCATGCATAGCAGTTGCAATTGCACATAACAAAACACAATACAGGCCGTCTCCCCGAAGGTAGGGCAAATAGGCAACGCCCAAGTGGAGAATTCAATTATACCCCACTGTTGCCGTGTAATTGGTGAATGGAGTAGCTGCACAGCTGATATGCAAGTAATTAGTCACTCAGGAACACCAATTGGCGGGATGAAACCACATGTTACAGGTATCGACGTATATAAGGATGACTTGCCAGATATTCAAACCGTATGCTCATACTGAAGACCAGTTGAAACACTGTGAGAGAGATAGAGACGAAACTCCGTAATGATAACAAGGTATGTAGAACACCCGATATGTAAGGTTATGTATAGCATGATCTGTATTAATTAGTTTTACTGTATGTATAGCCTGGTTTGCATTAATTAAATGTGTCCGCAATGCGTAAAGTGGGAAAAGGTATTTATGTAGTGATGTCTTGCTGAGCATACTAACGCTTGTAGAAACTGTGCGTCCAGCAGTGGGCCACAAGGTACACATCACAGACACCACAAGGGATGCTACATGAGGGTTTTAAACAGAACAATTTCATACAAACCGCCGTCAGTGGTAGGGTATGTCCAACAAGTACGTGCCATAGCAGGGGATAGTATATGTTGATATACTGTCACAGCACGCATGTGTATGGGCATATAACGTCAATGACATATCTAAGGTGGTCCCGCTGTGCAAGTATGCTTTGCATTATGGGATACTATGTGAAATATGTGTAATATATAGTATTGTAGGTAGATATGACAGATATTCTACACAGCATAACAGGCATATCATGCATACCAAAGGTATCGTCTATTGGCATGTACAATAACAGGATACATATGGCTTGTAGGCATGGGACATTGTAATAGCATGATAGCTAATCTAAATGGAAGGGCTACCAAGTAACCATGCACAAAGGACATGTAATAGCTTCACAGGTGCATAGTGGGGTACTATGCAGTCTGGCAAGTCCATGTGTAAGCACAACTACAGTGTTCACACCAGTGGCACCTCTCTAGGGTAGTGTCCTGTGAACAGCAGAGCCATGTGTCACCTGCACCTCTGCACAGTACAGCCACTGCAGTGATCCCAGGCCTACATGTGTCTCCCAACCACCAAGGGAGCTATCACATGAACAGTGCTACTGAGTGTCCCTGCGTGATGTACATAGGACTCATGTTCCAAAGCATGGTGAGTGTCCGGTTTGGGAATGTAACCCTCAAGCACATCCCACTCATTGTGGTGTGTGTGCACATATCCATGAGCATGTTGCTCACAGTGGCTTTTGCTTATGTCGCGTATGAGGAGTATATCCATTAATAATGTTGTGGACATGGGTCCTGTCTGATCAGCAGAGGTCACCCCTGAGTATGTAGTATGCAAATGTGTACAGATGTGGTGTCCATAGTGCAGCCGCATACTTAAACTGTCGGAGCTCAGTAAACATCATGGCGTGTTAATGTTGTGGTATGTAAAGCTGTAGCTGTTGTGTAAGGTACACCCTAAATGGGGTGGTGTACCCTTGAATGTGTGTAGAAGTCTTGAGTTCAGAGGTACAATGGGTGCCTATGTACCAGCTACACACCCAGTACAGATAAGTGTGGCTACATAGAAGGATATTCATGCCACAGTGGCAATATGGTAACCACAGGAGTGGGTGCGACATATGTGTGTACTGCAAACATGTACAATGTGATATGTATGTAGGGGACTACCACCCATGTGATAGTCAGTGGGTGAATGGTGTAATGCAAAGGTGATGTTCATGCACCTTGTGTCATGCAGCTTGATGCCATGATAGTCATATCAGGTATCTGTCACAGTGACACCCATATGGATGGAGTCAGTATCAGCTGGTGGAGCAATCATGGCACTTTGTATGCAGGGGTTTGTAAAGCTAGGCAGGGAAATTCCCCTGTGCTAGCCTGTACTGTAAGGAAGCATATACTGAACATGAGGGGCCCTATGACTGAGGACTGTGGTATGCCAAATGTAACTGACATGCAGTAGGTACTATGGTATGCTGGCCTCACTGTGTGTGTCCTGTCCATGAGCCACATTGCATAACATCCTGAGACATAGGGTACGATGTGCAGGTGGATGTGTATGTTGTCAATACCAGAATGGAGAATGGTGCTGAAAGGCAATGAGAGGACAATGTAGGATGTGTGGACTCCCATACCATCAGCAACTGCCCTGGTAACTGTATGAAAGGAGTCCACTAGGTGTAGGGGCCATGCTCTGGCCCTAACAAGCCCAACCCGGGTGGCATCAAAGGACAGGAGCCCAACAATGTCTCTGTGAATGACGTCCTTGATGATGTGCCCCATAGCCATGCAGAACAGTCCAGTCAGGTGTGTAGGACTAATGTCCCACTCGTGCATTGTGGTGCCACCTGTGTGTAGTGTGATAAATGCTGCTGTGTGCCATTCAGGGGCTACAATGTCTGAAACAAGGCTATTACTGAATATGGTGGCCTAGTGGGGAGACATGTCATTCAGAGGTTTGTGAACATCACAGCCTGGGACGTTGGAAGGTGACATGTGGCCAGTGTCCCAGGACATATAGAGTGCAGGTTAGTACTGTGTAGGTGTGACCACAGGGACACCGCAATGTTCCTGTATGGATTGTGGCCCTGTAGTTAGTGAGAGGGTGTAATGTTAGCATTGAATCCATCCTCCAGCATGTTGCCAACATCACCTGGGTCTGTAATGTTCCTGAGTGACTGTTGTATGTGACAGCAGATGTGGGTGTTGCCATCGACTACTGACATACCACCATAATGCCTGGTGGTACACCCCGGAATGTGTCGCAGTAATGTTTACGTAGCTAGTCTTGGAGTATGTGATGAGGGATCCTTTGGCCCTACCAAGGCTGACCAGTGAGCTACCCCACCCATGGGAATGTTCACCACTGTGCAACAGCCTACACCTGTTGTTGTACATCATATGTCCATGGAACATGACCACCAGAGTGGCGTCTGTTATCTGGTGTGTACCATCATAGCTCTGTGTGGAATAGCATGATCCATGCAGTTGTGTACATGCTAATGAAGTGCACTGGGGTATGTTTCAGCATTTGTATGTGCATCGTCCATCTGCACGGGTGTCATGACGTTAACAACCGCTGTCAGAAGACGTCTGTAGTAGGTGTTGTAGTACTCATGTACTGTGTATGCTGTGATGGGTGTGGTGCCGGGATGTGGCTAATAAGGTTGATTAGCATATGTTCAGAATCCACCAATGAGGGGATAACCCCAGGTGTGTAACACCAGTCACATGGTGGTAGTGTTCATGTCAAGGTTAATTTTGGTCTTGGAGGTGGTGTGTATGGGTTGATCCAGCAGAGTGGAGGTTATGACTCATGGATGTGTCGGTACATGAGTGGCTATCCCAGTTAAGTGTGGGGTAGTGTCAGTCACACATCAGTAGTAGCTGTCTGAGCCCCACTGTCCAATATACCAACAAATGAGGTATGTTAACCGTGGGGTATGATGTTGAATCTGTAGCTTGTTACAATGTGTATAGTGGTCCCGGACACATTTAGTTGCACGTGGAGCACCTCTGATGCATTGTGCTAAGTAACTAGCCAGGATGTGTGCACAACATAGTGGGATATGGGAACCCCTCAGCTATGGGTGTGCCGGTCCAGGTATGTGCCTGAAAGGTATGGTCTGTCTATAACCTGTCATTGCAGGTGTGCTCTACAGAGCCTAGAGGCAGGTCCCAGTCACTGCAGATATATTGGAGTGGTGCATTATAAGGTGTGCCTTGCCTGTGTGCGTCACAGAGGAAGATGCAAGCATTGTGTCACATGACCCCATGTCGTGCTTGCCAGTTCCCGTTCTGCCGGTGACAGTTATTGGAAACTGTGCAAGACAGTCAGTATAGAAGCAGCAAGAGCCTTACATGTGAGCTGTACTCCCAGGGCTGACAGGTGCAAGTCATCTGTGCCACAGCATTGTGTTTGACCAGGTCAGTCAAAGCGGACAGATACCAGATGCCTGTGGAATGACAATAGGAGTATAGGCAACTGTTGAAGTGACACAGTCGGTCGTTGTACAGTAGTATCATGTCTGGACGAATGCATAATGCTCCCCAGGGCTTGGCCCACACCCTCAGGGCTATAAGACTGGTGAGCTATTGCATGTCCCTGCACGCGTAGTCTGTGAAGTGGCATCTCAGGGCAGTCACACTAACATGGAGAATGACAGTCACATCGTACCTGGTGAGGTGTGGCATGGGTGCATAGGTTATGTTGCAGAACCAGTTACCCGACAGCAAGATGTAAGTGACTATCGCCTTGTGTAGCCTGCTGTGTTGAACTGCAGTGTGACTCCCTACAGAGTCACCTATGACTGGTGTGTTGTGAATGTTATAACTCCCTATTGGCTGTATGTGATGGGCACACATGAGTCTGTGGGCTATAAGTTGGTGATGTTGTTTTCCATGATGGGGGATGCCTCTGGTGCCTACACAGAGTATGGAGACGTACTGCACAAGTTGTCCTCATAGGTGTGGCCTGTGGTGGAGATCATGTGAGACTATGTGATGGGTGGGGTGTGTTGCGAATGTTACACATCCCCACATGACTGTCAGGTACAGTCAGGGTTGGTGACAGCATTACCCCCAGCCATAGCTGTCAACCTCCTGTCCCCAAAATGAGGAACATTAGCCCTCATAATGTGTGACAAATGGGCAAAATGTGGAACACTTACTACTGGCTTACTAACAGCTTCAACTAGGAAGGGCATATGATGGATAAAATAGGCTGGTTTTACGTATAAAAAGATATTCTAATAAATTAATATGATTCCCATCTATTTAGCCATGGCAAGCAGTTAAACAATTTCCAACAATGAATGTGTGACAGACCCTTTCAATGTGGAACCTTGAGGAACATGCACTTTTTAAGACCCCAAATGAGGTATGTTCCTCGTAATGAGGTACACTTGAGAGCTATGCCCCCAGCACGGCTGCAGAAGTGCATCCCCCTCAGGGTGTAGTGTCATATGTTGGGAGGAGAGCATTGAATGTGTACATGAGACAATTGCTCTATTGCCACATGTACAACATATCCATCATATAGACAGGCAGTAGCACTGGTACGAGACAGTTGGACATGCCTGTATATACAACCATGTCCCACAGGATATGTGCGTCACGTGTGTGTACAACAGCTGTTGTACCATAAGCAAGCTGGGAAGTGTAGGACAGCCAGTGTACCTGTGGGAAATGGTGTGGAATGGGTGCTATATTAATCAGTAGCTCATGGCATGCTCACAAGTTCTGAACAAGTGCCTAGCCTGACCATACAATACAGATAGGGTGTTGGATAATATCAACCCACAAGTGGTAATGGCAGTCATTATGGGTGGCACCGCACTATAACCCTGCTGAGCATGGTGTGCATGTCCGTGAACCATTATCACTGTAGATGTTAGCAGTACAGATGTACAAGACAGCACGGATGTTTGATTACAAATACGTTTGTATGTCACAGGAGTGTTCCACCAGTGGCCTGTTGACAGACTCACAACTACAAAAGGTGCAAGAGTGACATGTGCATATCACACCAGTGCCAGCTACAGTAGAACAGGGTTAATGTGTTGTACTCCACCCTCATTGTAGCCCATACCACACAGACAAATGTTAGGCATCTGTGTATGTAAGGCTGTGAATGGCCATGCCCTAAGAGTATAGCTGTGTCAGTGTTGTGAACAACATACAGAATGGGCTGTGTGGGTGAGGTGTGTGACATATGTGCACAGTCTGATGGATGATACCAGCATTGTCACTGCTAGGTGAACATCCCTGTACCCATTAACTACTACCTAGGATGTGGTCAACATTATGGACACTGTGTAAGGGATGGTGCTGTGCAGTGCACCCCCTGACTTGGTGACATCTCCAGGCCCCTTAGGTAGTCATATGAGGTACCCATGTCATGTCAGGGTGCCATTCATGAGCACGGAGATCACTGGACAGGCATATACAGCACTGTGGTGATGAATATTGGATCACATACCACCTTTAAGGGGTAATGGCCATGCGTGGATGGGCGATACCAGCCTTCACAATCCTCACCTCCACTATGCAGCATGCTGTCTACCTTGCAGAAAGACATTTGCTACACCATGATGATGGACATGCTACATGTCCATATCCTGATCTGTAAGACATATGTCATGGACAGCCACCGTCCTAATACTAGGATCACCAGAGGCTGGACAGATCGCTGTGCCATATATGTGACATAATCCCACCATACCATGCAATCCTGTCCATCAAAGATGCACATGTCATCCCAGTCATACATGGTGTGATGGCCGCATGGTAGATGTACTATCAACTGACCTGATCAGTAATGTGGCACTGATGCACCTTGCAGTGGCATAATGGCTGTCTGTTACAGCTTGGAAACCTTGCCCGCACATGCTATGGTTGATAACCATCCCTGCGAATGACGTCTGACTAGCCATTGTCCCATGTCTATCACATGTGCAACACAGGCGATCCGTGGCAGGATGTTGAACAGTTGTACAGTGCTGTGTAGATGTATATGGCAAAACACATGCATGTACAGGTGTCCATGCGTATGTGTGCATTGTCACTGCTCAAGTCCATTACGGCTGTGTCTGTGTTGATATGTGACATATACACAGCATCAAGGTCAACAGCATTACCGTGGACACATCCAGGCATGTGCAGATAGGTAAGAACACAAGTGCAGGCAAATAGACATGCCCACAGCAAGACAGCATTCACATGGAGTATGAAAACTGTAATGAGGTGACACACATATATGGTGTTGATATCCAATGCATAATGGGTGTGACATGTGTGTGACACAAACACGTCAGTCATGTCAGTGTCATGATGCTTTGCAAAGATAACTGTGCAGATGTAGTAGATGTCATAGAAATGTATGTGCAGCAGTATCTCTGTACATCTCTGAAACTGTGACCTGTCACCATCATTATGTCTTACAGATAATGCCCCGTACATGCCTTCCAGCATACAGCCACCAGGAGGATGATGTCCTCATCCCACAGCTTCATGAGAACTATGACTTGTTGTTCAGCCATGTGCCACAGCATGCCCAGCAGTGGGATGAACTGTGGCAGGATCTACGCAGGAGGGTGAACGATGTGGGTGGCCATAACCGCACCTACTGGCAGGTGCGCAGACACTGCATGGACTTGATACGACATGCAAAACAGTGTGCCACTGCAATCACCAGGGAACAAGGTGAAACAGGTGGTGGGCCAGCAACCCAGCCCCCACTCACACACACCGAGGAGCTACTGGCCAGTCTGGGGACACCCAGGGAACAGCATCCACAAACACTAGCTGCCATCGTGGAGGTGGGTGTCTCCCAACCAATGAGCCTGGAGTTGCCTGGTAAGTCAGTACTGCACATATGGCTATTATATCCCATTTAGTTGCATGTGTCACTGTACATTATGTAAAGTAACAACATATGCAAGGTATGTGGACACACATGCTTCATACTACAGTATGCTACTCTGTGTATGCACACATGTGCATACTATATGCTATTACACAGGGGAATGTGTTAACATGCACAGTGCACCCTGTGGCTGTCATACAGCCATGGATAATGTTCATACTGCTGTGTCACCCCTATACAGGTACCTCTGGCGTGCCGCACATACATGAGTCCATTGCAGGTGAGACTGTCATCAGTATCAGGCATGGTACAGTGTAGATCTATTTGCCATATGGCCAGTTAACACTTGCACACTTGATGTTTGTTCCAGTCATGATATACAGGTCGCATCACCCATCATTCACACAGGCCACCCATGTGCAATATATACAAACGAAATGATACACCGACTTGAAACCACGGTACTTGTCATTGCGACATGTGTGGTCAGCTGTGCATACAACAGTGGAGGTGTTCTACAATGGAGGCATATGTAGTATGCATTGGAACAACATGTGTGGTACGCACACAGTACCACACAGTGAGCTGTGATATGGGCAGCCCACAGGTGTCACCATTGTGTCATATGCCCCTGCATTGGGTGTACACATTGTGATGTGCCACCTGACATGTCCCAGACATATAGTGTTCTGTCTGCAATATTGTCACACTATCGCATTACCTATACCCCACATACCAAACATACAACCCGTTGTCTGCATAACCCTGTGGATTTTGACATATCTGACATCTATGGGTGTATGTCATATGGGACAACACAGACATGTGAGATAGATGGCCATCACACACATTTGGCCAACACATGTGCACACAAGGCCATGGCGGATGGCCAGAGACATGTAGCCACACAGTAGATGGGATGTGTATACACCCTGTTGCACATTGTCCACACATGGTCCAATTATAGCCTTATTTGACCAATTATACAGTTGATGTGGTACACTGGACATCCTAAAAGCCTATGCATAGCTACTGGAGGTGTCACTGAAGTCTACCATATACGATCTTTTGAACATCACAACTGTGTCATAGCATGCAGTTATGGCTATGCAATGTGTACATATTATGCATTCTACAGCAATATAGATGCCTCATGATGCCATGCAATGGCACAGTGCCTGTACTTCACACTGTATAGCAATGTAGATGGCTCACACTACCCTCCCATGCTCATTCACATTTGCTAAACATGCAGTCTATCTGTAGGGCATACAGACAACACTGCAATGTGAAGCCCATTATGATGCTGTACATGTGTCAGGACACCATTGTGTCAGACATGTATGCATGTTAATGCACATGTCAGCAGATTACATGTCAAGGTCACGTCAGCCATGTGTACTGTTATCCTGTTCTGGGCCACATGGTGTATCATGGGGATGTATGCATACTATCATGATTGTGTGAACTGCATGGCTACTGATATGACACCTGCTTGCTGTAGTGTGCACCCCAGGGAGGTATGCTTACTAACACTATTAATGTCTGAGCTGCATGCCCTCTGCTGTATCACAGGCATGCTGCATGCCATCTGTCAAATCACATGCATGGTGTGTCTGTGTGTGTGTGTGTGTGTGTGTGTGTGTGTGTGTGTGTGTGTGTGTGTGTGTGTGTGTGTGTGTGTGTCTGTGTGTGTGTGTGTGTGTGTGTCTGTGTCTGTGTGTCTGTGTGTGTCTGTGTGTCTGTGTGTGTGTGTGTGTGTGTGTGTGTCTGTGTTTCTGTGTGTGTCTGTGTCTGTGTGTGTCTGTGTCTGTGTCTAATATACTTTACAGTATTTCTTTGCATTCACAGGTGATGTAGGTGTGTTACCCTCCTGCGGTCCATCTGATGTTAGTGTCCCACAGATACTAGTGGTGATGAACATATGCATGAGGTACAGGCAGGGTTGTCAGTGGCTGAATCTGTGCCAATGGTTACCATCCCAGCTATGTCCCCCTCTTCCCCGCACACAGTTCTGCTGCCAACACATACCACATCACCAGTGGCCTTAGATGAAGGACAGTCAGCGTCTGTTAGCGTGGAACAGGAACATGTGGTGGCTACAGAAGGTGTGTCTACACACCATGGTGTCACTGTAATGACTGCAGATGTGCCACACAGACATGTGGCCGGTGCTGCTCGTAGGAGGACCTCTGGCAGACATGCACCTGCAGGACAGAGCGCAGCAGCTGGTATCACCAGACGCATGTTCCAGACTGTAATGGCAGCACAGGCACGTGCTGAATGGCAGAACAGAGAAGGGCAGAGGCTGCAGAGGGCTGCTATCCATACCCTAAATGACAACATCCAGGCATTGGCAAATGCTCAACAGCAGATTGCTGATGTTCTGGATAGGTGATTGGGTGACATGGTCGGAATCCTTGACCGTGGCATGGCAATCCGCGAGCGTGAGCTGTCTGTGCTGGAACATCTGGTAGGAGTGAGGCGTAGGCCACGTGGATGTAGGCCAGCAACACCACCTAGTGTAGGTCAACGTGAGCATGCCACCTCACATGCCCGCTCCCATAGTGCCGGTAGCAGTAGCAGTGCAGCTGGTGCTGCTCTGTCCACACCAGGGCACAGCAGGCCACGTGGACGTGGCCTGGACGTTCTCAGTGGGGACACGGTTCCAGTGGACATGTGTCATTGGACAGTAGCCAATCTGTACCTCCACCTGGTAGTGCCCGTGCACAGGTCACATGGCCGTGGACGGACACAGTGAGCTGTACAACCTGGTCTGTACAATCTGGAGCTGTCAATTATACCCCGTGTAGGCCTCACAAATGGCAGAACTGTGTACACACATACACGCACACAGCAGACACAAATGTATGGCTCCACAACATCCACATGCATTCTGAACAGACATGTCCAATCAAATCACAGGCCCTTACACACACACATGATGTCATCCATTGGTGCAGCCTATGCCCCTGGCAAACATATCACCCTGTGCATATGATGAAGCCTGTGCCGCATCCTGTCATCCACACCATCAGTGCAGGGATATGCTCAAATATTCTGATGCACAGGGTGAACAGAATAGTGAGAGGTGTATGTAATATTACCTGTGTATGCATAGTGAGGGATGTGTATGTTGCAGTGGTTGTGTGTGAATACTGAGAGATGTGTATGTGACATAGGTTGTGTACTGTCGACATGCACCGGTCATACCATGTAGTTCAGGTGCAGCATTCATTGTGATGTGTTCACGGTATGTGTCACGGTTACATCTGTAGCACCATGTTGGTTGTGATACCCTGGTTCCCTCCTATGGTGTACTTGCATGTGCCTACAGGTAGCAGTGTTTGCAGTCCCCCACGTGTAACTGTGGATTACTCACAGGCACGTCTGGCAATATCAGCATGCTACATGTACCCTCAACCTGACTGTTGGAAACACCAACATGACACAGATGTCCGCACATATACTGCACCTGACGCATGTGGCCAGTGGCACAGGCTACAGTGGACAGAGACGTGACATACATAGCAGGACACATTACAGGTATGGTGACATGGTGCAGGGGTTGTACACAGCGGTCTGGCCAATGATGATGTGAGGTGTCACTTGGTAGCTGGAGGCCACACTGTGTAGCAGTAGGACCCTGTAGCAGTACGGGAACATGGCCACATTCACGGGGTGTACACCACTATAACGCACACCCCATAGTGTTGAGGTGGGGATCCTTGCCTATGTGGTCATCACCCTCACAGTACTATGAATCCACACGATGTGTCACAGAGAAGGAACATGCACAGGTAGCTAGTATGGCTGGACCTATGGCATCAACAGGGTAGTGCACTGCATCACCATTACGGGTTAGTCACCACGTGGGGTTAGTGATTATTTCTCACTGTATATTAGCATACACCCTCACACCAAGCACCAGACATACATACATACACACACACACACTGTGGTGACCACACATGTGTATATGGACAGCCGACGTGTGTGATACACCACACCAGCCAACGTCATGCTTCCCACACTGACGTATGTACAGATCTCTACAATGGTGTACAGGGATGTGTAACAACTGGGACATAATCCCCACGATATGTGGCATCTCTGGTCACACATTTGAACACACATGGCAGTGCTGGGAATGATACACCTGCCATATGATGACATGTTTGATAGACATGCAGCGGTATTGATTGCATTATGTATACCAATACTATGTCTGGCAATTGTGCTGCTATATGCACACAGGAGGTTGTAGGTGTTACAGATGCCATGTGACATATAGTTGGTAACACCTGACCGCTGTGTATGCGTTATGTCAGCACCGTCACATAACAGTGACATAGCGTACTGTTTGCACATGGCATGATAGGATGGTGTGTGACACAACTGTGAGCCACCCCCTGCACACATACATCTACACAGGTGGTTCACCACTTTATGTACACACATCCCTCCATATGTGCTGTTTTTATGTCACCATATACAGGTGTCAATGATGGGGCTGCATTGCGACTGCATGTCGTAGTTAGGTGCAACTATGTTACGGACATCGGCCACTGCACATGCATGGTTGCTGCATGCACAGTACAGATGTCACATGTGTCTCCTGTTGCCATGTTTGCATGCATTGCTATTGTTGGACATGTGTGTTGACATACATAACACATGGACTGTGGTATGATATCACGGGTGTCACAGGCGACCAGTACAAGGGTATGTGTCCCGGTCAACATTGCTACCCCCTGTAGTGTGAGCATTCAACAGATATGGACCCACCTTCCATTTGTGTGCGTAGCATTGCTTAGGCCACTGTTATGCACGGGGTACATCAGAGGCTATGCTATGTATGTATGTGTTGTGTGTGCAGTCCATGCACACATCCACACAATCACATGTATGACATATCCAGACGTGTGTTCATTGGTGTACAGCAACAGTCATGTGTCACAGCTGTGTAAGGGCCGTGGTATGTCCTGAGCTGACCTGTTCATGTATACTGGTATTGTTGCAATGCATAACACCTGTTGGATCCCTGTCGGTACATTTGTACTCTGCACAGCTGTTGTACACCTCTGTACAGCCCAGTGGTCATGTGTCACATGGTGTTGTGGTACTGTAAGGCTGTGTATCGCTGCACCGATGACATGGGGATGACATGACCGCTACAGTGTACACTGCAGTGTGTACATGTGTGACCTGCACCTGTGACAGCTGTGATGGCAGCTGAGTGTGTACAGGTCACTGCATGTATGTGACCGCCCTGTGCGTGAGGACAGTTATACCTTACTGTGCCCTTCTGTACTGTGCCCTTCTGTGTGTACACTCCATCTGCATGCACGACAGCCCTTTGCAACAGCTAAGTGTGTGAGCATGCCCAGTATGCTGTTGTGTAGATGGACACACAGTACAGTCCATGTACACAGTTGTGTAGATGGACACACGGTACAGTCCAAACTGAGACCTTCCATGTTTACACTCCATCTGCATGCAAGACGGCCCTTTGCAACAGCTAAGTGTGTGAGCATGCCCAGTACACCGTTGTGTAGATCGACACACAGTACAGTCCGAACTGACATATATTACCAGGTGTGCGGCCATGGCCAGTGACACCTTGTGTCAGTGATGTCCCTCTGTGCATGGGCATGGCCGTTGACATCCTGTATTGCCATGGTGGTCATCCAGGCAACAGATTTCCGTATTCAACGTCAGGATGGATGCCTACCGAGTACACACTGGGTGACTATCTTGAAGGGTGTACTGTCTGTGGTGCATACTATGTCTATGTATTGTTGTTGTAGTGCTCCATACATGTATAATTGCCCCGAGTACACCACTGCTGTGTGTTTGTGTACGTCTACCGTGGGACAGTACTATGTCTGATCGTACACTCTCTATACAATCCCTGCTGGCGTCCTGGCATTTGCGGATGATGACACATGCCTAGAAGAATGCCTGTGGGACTGCTGTGTTTAGTAATCTCAGTAGCGCGTTCTGTAAATGCGTTATGCTGTAGTGTGATAGGGTAGTTAGGTGTATGTTCGACTCCCAGCCCTGCCAAGTGTATGTGTGTGTGTGCGTGTGTGTCTGTGTGTGTGTGTGTGTGTGTGTGTGTGTGTGTGTGTGTGTGTGTGCGCATGCTCCCGTCCACCTGGGGACTCAGGTTATGCTTTTAGATGCTTCACACCACAGATATATCCTGCTGACATCTTTGCCTTTGCGGATGTCGACACGTGCCTAGAAGAATGCCTGTGGGACTGCTGTGTTTAGTAATCCCGGTAGCGCGTTCTGTAAATGCGTCATGCTGTAGTGTGATAGGGTAGTTAGGTGTATGTTTGAGTACCAGCCCTGCCAAGTGTGTGTGTGTGTGTGTGTGTGTGTGTGTGTGTGTGTGTGTGTGTGTGTGTGTGTGTGTGTGTGTGTGTGCATGCTCCCGTCCGCCTGGGGACTCAGGTTATGTTTTTAGATGCTTCACACCACAGATATATCCTGCTGACGTCTTTGCCTTTGCGGATGTCAACACACGCCTAGAAGAATGCCTGTGGGACTGCTGTGTTTAGTAATCTCGGTAGCGCATTCTGTAAATGCGTCATGCTGTAGTGTGATAGGGTAGTTAGGTGTATGTTCGACTCCCAGCCCTGCCAAGTGTGTGTGTGTGTGTGTGTGTGTGTGTGTGTGTGTGTGTGTGTGTGTGCGCATGCTCCCATCCGCCTGGGGACTCAGGTTATGCTTTTAGATGCTTCACACCACAGATATATCCTGCTGATGTTTTTGCCTTTGCAGATGTCGACAAGCGCCTAGAAGAATGCCTGTGGGACTGCTGTGTTTAGTAATCTCGGTAGTGCGTTCTGTAAATGCGTCATGCTGTAGTGTGATAGGGTAGTTAGGTGTATGTTCGACTCCCAGCCCTGCCAAGTGTGTGTGTGTGTGTGTGTGTGTGTGTGTGTGTGTGTGTGTGTGCGTGCATGCTCCCGTCCGCCTGGGGACTCAGGTTATGCTTTTAGATGCTTCACACCACATATATATCCTGCTGACGTCTTTGCTTTTGCGGATGTCGACACGCGCCTAGAAGAATGCCTGTGGGACTGCTGTGTTTAGTAATCTCGGTAGTGCATTCTGTAAATGCGTCATGCTGTAGTGTGATAGGGTAGTTAGGTGTATGTTAGACTCCCAGCCCTGCCAAGTGTGTGTGTGTGTGTGTGTGTGTGTGTGTGTGTGTGTGTGTGTGTGTGTGTGTGTGTGTGCGCATGCTCCCGTCTGCCTGGGGACTCAGGTTATACTTTTACACACTTCACACCACAGATATATCCTGCTGACGTCTTTGCCTTTGTGGATGTCGACACGCGCCTAGAAGAATGCCTGTGGGACTGCTGTGTTTAGTAATCTCAGTAGCTCGTTCTGTAAATGCGTCATGCTGTAGTGTGATAGGGTAGTTAGGTGTATGTTCAACTCCCAGCCCTGCCAAGTGTGTGTGTGTGTTTCCAGCTGCATGACAACAGTACATTGCTTTTACAGTATTCACTCACCATAACATCTGTGCGGCGTCTTTGCCTTTGATGCCACTGTCTACAGGCTAGACGTATGCCTGTGTGATTGCCGTGATCTACTAATCACGTTTGCACGTTCTGTCACTGCGTAATGCTGTTGTGTGGTACAGTGGTTACGTTCGTGTTCTGCTCACAACCCTGCCACGTGTGTGTGTGTCTGTGTGTGTATGTCTGTATCTATATATATATATATATATATATATATATATATATATACATATATATAATTTCTGCACATAATGCTGCTCTTGCATGGACAGCTGACTGTTTCACGTATTGCATATTTGCATAGCTTTCACATACCAATGGGGTATGTTGCAAATCCCAACATTGTCCGTGCAACATTCGTGTTATGGGTGGTGTTACATACCCTTACAGGCATTTGCTGTATAGCTTGGCAGACATTTATCCTTGCTGTACTCTCACTCTACTCGTACACGCCGGAGGCTTCATGTATCATGGCCTAGTTTTGCTGTGTGTATGTCTATTTGTGCTGTGTGCATGGCTGTGGGTATATCCCACTATCATCATTTGTAAAGGTGACAGCCCTATAGGTACTTCATGTAGACTGCTGTGTCATTTGACATGTCAGCACATACCTGCGGACAGTACTGAATGTCCTACTGCAGCGCTTTTCATACCTTCTGAGGTATCTTGCAGTCGATAATGCTGTTTCCTCACACATGTATCTGTTTCTGATCATACCACTCAACCTCCTAGAGCAAACATCTGGACAAAGCCTTAACTGATAGTGGGACACATAGGGGCAGAATTTAAATATTGCTCTTACAAACGTACATAGTTGACACAATAATAGGTTTTGCATTAGTATGACTTTTCTGACAGATTTGGTGTCTTAAACTCACATGTTTGTCATTATTTAATGACTTCAGTTCTCAGTAATTTGCCAGAATGGTACTGATTTTAAGAGGAACACACCAAACATATGAGGCAAAACTCTGCACATTCTGCGTAAATCTGTACAGTTGTGGAGTATGTGTCTGATACAAGATATCAATTTTCTGACACCAATACACACACTGTATGTCGGCATCACAGGCCAGATGCCATTACATTTGTATTGCAGGACACACCCACCCAGAGGGTTGTATTCCTCACAAAGGCCAACAGGTGCTTATCCACACTAATTATTCTATCATGTACCTTATGTGTATGCCAGTATTTGCGCTTTCCGTCAGTGGCAGAGCTCACGTACGAGTATGGGGGACTGGACATTGTAACGGTGACACTGCATGACACCCTGAGGGACACATTTCTTTTGAATCTATTAACCTTCCACATTGACTTTCACAGGGCATACGTTGTCATTCACATTTGTCGAAGTACATGCTTATGACTTGTACATGTTTTGTCATTTGTCCTGACGTCTTTCTTCTCACCTGTCCACCTAGTATCACTAGTTCTGTACATGTATTCTGGACAGGTTACCTTCATACCTCTTACCTGTACACATTATGGGTAAACGCCCTGACGTTTGACCTTTGCTCTTGTTACATTTGTCATAATAATGTGCCTTTCTGGTAAATTACTGGCAAGGCATTACGAACTGTGCGGTTAGATAATAGTGACTGACATTTCTATGTCATGATTAGTAACACTCATAACATTTGTATTCCTGACTACGCCAGTATTCTATCAACGTTCTGACTTTGTCTGGGGTATATCTAATATAGTCTCTATTTGTATTTCATGTACTATGCCTTAGTGCAGCTGTCTTATTCTGACAGTTTGCCAGGTATGGTTACCATCTTGGTCGTACGCATGTCCATCCATGATAATCGCCTACATGACACTGATATAGGTCCCTGCATATTCCCACAATGGTTTACGCAATATCCAGTGGATGGTTTGCCCCATTATTGAGAATATAGGTGTGTGCTATACTCACATCACTCCCATGGGGCGGACCTAATAAATCTGTGCCAAACAACACCTAGGCCCATTTCTGCATACCCATGATTCCCATACCTGACACCCCTCCACAGTACCCATTACACATGTTTAATGTGAGCGGTACTAAAGTGTGGAGACACTTATAAGCACTCCCCACTCTCAGGATATCAGTTCATACGTCATACATTCTACTGACACATGTGTTATTACCCTTGCACCTGCTATTGTTGCATGTACAGCTATATCGTATTTGCTGAGGTCACTTCTTTTGCATCAATGACGGTTGACACTACGTATGGATCAATTTTTGGGGTCCTGCAATGGACACCTATATTCATGTTTAAAGTGTAGAACTTGCCGGACTGTCACATTCTGGCCAATGGTTTGGAAAGCAGCGGTTTATTCACCTTTCGTGCATGTCTGTTTGTCTACCCATAATAGCTATGCCGTGGCCTATTTATGTACATATGTCATATCTACGGGACATATGTTTGTTGTGTATACATATATACATGTACAGTCCTCATTTCATAATTTGCTTTGGTTTACGTCTGTGGATTATGTGTATACACATATATCTATATCCATACCATACCTTTCCACTGTACAGATTGTCGCAGAATGTACAGCTGGATGCCTCTTTATCTTCGGTGTGTTTTTCATAACCTTGTGTCTATCTGGCAATTTAGTGGCATTTCATTAAAGACATATGTTGGGAAATACTGGCAAGCAGTTCAGGTTACGACTGCATACCCTTCAGAGAATTCATGCTACTGACACACCCATTATTCTATCCACTTTCTATGTTTGTTCTGGCACATATCTGGGGATTGTCCCTATTTGTACCAGTAGTTTGCATGGCTTTGTCCGGTTTCATACTTTACGGGGTTAACAGGTTTGAGCCATGTATATATAACGTGGGGGAAACAGCATTCATTTACTATGCTGTGAGTGGATCACACACGCACAGGCGCACTTGCATATACATGTTGTGGGTTACATCTGTTTAATAGATATGTGTGCTTGTGCGGCCTTTCATACGTCTGACCATAACACTTACTTATCTGTAGTCCGGTTTATGGACTGGTGTGAAACACATGGTTCACCTTTACATATTTAACTGTGTGTACAGCACGAACGCATTCATTACACTTTACAGGGATATCTGCAGTGGTCGTAGGTCAACCGGGACTGCATTCACGTTGGCCGGATGCCGGAACCACTATTCTATTGGTGTTCTCCCTCATTGATATGCATACCCATAGTACTTAGCTACATCAACATATGCCTCACCGCTTCACTTACAACACAGGCATCCATTCCCCTGCTGTGAGAAACACGGTACTACATATTACACAATCCCTATTGCCTACTGCTGTGGACCCCAGCTGCATTGTTAATCACTCCGAGGATATGCAGAACACCAGGGCATATAGTCATATCACATACACGTTTCTGATTGTCAGGGTGTTCATGTAGTGATCTGGGTATAGGCTTGTCCGCCTGGTAAACGGAACTTTCCTGGCCGAGTTCAAATGTCAGATGAAGCATGTGGACAGGGAGCTTCTCCCTATTATGAACATTTTACCTGTATTTATAGACACATGTGTTTGGGCACCTATCAGGAGATTATTCTGTTGGCTGTACATATTATGGGTGGGGTTGTTATGGTCCATACTCCACGGTGAGGGGGGGGTGTTTCCCATTCACATTTGACTATTACCTGTATTCATTCATACGGGGATTATTTTCTTGGACATGATGTGACTACAGGTATGCAGTTGTACATTACACAAATGTCATGGGTTGTTA
This sequence comes from Protopterus annectens, assembly GCF_019279795.1. Taxonomy (NCBI): domain Eukaryota; kingdom Metazoa; phylum Chordata; order Ceratodontiformes; family Protopteridae; genus Protopterus; species Protopterus annectens. The sequence continues at coordinate 270,392,760 of NC_056725.1, read as the reverse complement.
CTGTACATATGTACGGACCATACCTCTCAACAAATCTGTGCAAACCCTACATGATGGGGAGAGTAAGAGGGACACATTTTAACTAGTTTCCTTACAAGCTTATAACGTTGATAGAATACTAGGTTTTGCATTATCATGACTCTTCTGTGGGATGTGGAGTGTTATACTTAATCCTCATTATTTCGTGATGTCAATCCACACCTATTTACTGGACAGACGCAGATTGTTGGAGGTGCACAACAATATGAGCTAACACTCTGGTCATTCTGCGAATATCTGGACAGTTGAGTGATATGGTACGAACCTCTGTAATATGCTGTTGTGTTCTGGCACAGCAGTAGCTCGGCATTAGGGACAGATGTCAGGACGTGCTGGCAGACAGTTGAGTTTCAGACTTCATACTCCGGACATTAATGCCATTGTGCTAACTGTCATTCTATGATATATCTATGTTTATCCATCCACATGGATATATTCCTGCTTGCACCTGTTATACATTCTACAGATCTCACTCCTCTGAGCTCTCCATACTCCTGCTCCTCTCTACACTCCAGCTTAACGAGACTTAGCTGACACTCACTTGACTCCCAGTATGTCATTGTTGTACATTTCTGTATTACCACTACAAACTCTGGATTTGCACTGTCTTATTATGCACATGTTATGCATGTGTATTTCCTGACTGTATGCCTTTTACTCTTGTATTTTACCTTTAACATTATGTAGCCTTTATTTCCTTGTATTGCTTGTGGAGCTTTTCTACCCGGGCCACCGCTGTTACTGGGCACTTATTCACCCAGTGGACTTCCCGGGTACTCAGACTGCACATACATGAATAACTTCTAACAGCTATCTTTGCATATTGTACCTGCTGTTGTACCTTTGTCTCACTTGTATTCACGGCTCTGTCCAGATATCTAGCTCACACAGGTTGTCAGGTATGGTCAGTCATGCCGGCACATACTAGGTATCCCTCACACTTCATCAGGGTTATCCTGTTAATGTCGGGTGTCTTCCTCACCCTTCTGCCGTTTGCCACTATGCGAGTGTGCAATATATTCTCCTGCATATTTGTATGGGGACACGTGCGTCACGGGAAGGTGTTTTATCCTGGGTACTAGGTTATGCATGACCAATCAGATCTGGACAGTGTCTTGGACCTCTACTTCACGTTCTGACTTGTGTCCAGATATCTACAGGATTGGACATCTTGTCATCATACCCATTCTACTATTTACACAGGTTACTTATCCCGTAAGGGATATTCCAGAAATTGGACCATTCCACACAAAAACAATATCGAAATGTATTTTGGCTTTATGAAAATGTGCAGGGGGTTTAACATGCAGGGAATACATGGTTTGCTATCCTGTATAGGGTGACAATACCTACTACATATGCGTAGGGGTCGGTATGTGTAGCTGTGTCTGCAACGAACCAGTGGGCCACGTACGGGTGGATTTGGTGGACATTCTGTTACGGGGGTGGGTTGTGTGATGCGGAGGGTATGCTGGGTAGCCCATTATGCATTTGTTATGGCCAGTTCCATCAGGACCAACCTGTGGGCATGTGACGGTGACATATCTATACATTTTGATCGCACATTTACATGATAGATATGTTTGTGGGATTGTGTTCTACACTATGGCCTGTCTGCTTGTCTTG
>NC_056725.1:270321095-270386095 GCF_019279795.1 Protopterus annectens | reverse complement strand
GTTCTTTAACAGAGGCACAGCAAAATAATGGGTATAGTTCCCCATACTAAAGGCTTGTAAATGCCCTCGGGCAGATAGCCTAGTATGAACCTATGAACCTATGAACTACATCTGAAATCTCAAAGGGAATGCCTCGCTATGTGCCGAACTGGTAGTAGATGGTACTACTCATACTGGACTGGAGGAAATTTGCAACCTGCTAGCTGACAGATTTGGCACGAACTTCACCCCACTGGCCCCACCGGCCATACCACAAAGCATACCTGACACCAATCCTCTGCCTAGTATCTCTAGAGTTCAGGCCATATCTTTACTCTTCAAGGCTGAAAACGTGGCCTCAATGGGACCAGATAACATCCTAGGTTGCTTACTAAGCAATCTAAAACAGGACATAGAGGATCCTCTTAGCACTCCCTTTAAACATAATCTGAGGTCCAGCTTTGTTCCAGCAGAGTGTAGAACAGCAACAATAATCCCCTTGCACAAAGGGGGCTGTTAACTGATCCTGGAAACTATAGACCCATAAGTGTAACCAGTCTTATCTGCAAGGCTATGGAAAGAATCATCATTCATCATAGGCCTTATCAACAAGGGCATACGCGACCTTCAGACTTTAGATTCAACCCAATTTGACTTCATTAAGGGCAAATTATGCTTCTTAAACCTTATCGACTTCTTGAAGAAAGTCTCCAAAGCCCTGGATGAAGGTAAGACAGTGCATACCACCTATCTTGACCTGGCCAAAGCTTTTGATACAATCCCCCACTCAGGTACCATTGAGAAGCTCTCCCAGCTAGGAATTAACACTTACATCACTAGATGGGTAGCCAATTGGCTCACCAACAGAACACATGCTATCAAAGCTGGTGACTCAGTCTCTACCAGTAGACCTGTCACAAGTGGCGTACAGCAAGAATTTGTGCTGGGCCCTTTACTGTTCGGAATCTATTTCTCAGAAGTCCAGACTAAAGTAAATGACTTACAAATTTCACTGATGACTGCAAATTGGGTACAATCACTGAGTCCACCAATAATGTTAACATACTACAGGAAGGGTTAACACAGATAAATGACTGGTGCTAAAGCCACTGTCAAAAACTGTCTAAAACTAAATGCAAAAACATGCAAAAACATGCATTATTGTTACCTTTGGCAAAGTGGAATTCCACGTTAATTACAGTATTTACAAAATCCCCTATAAACTCAAACCCAGTGGTGTGAGACCTGGGAACACAGGTAGATAGCAATCTGAACATCGTTCTCTAAGTTTTCACAGTGGTAAGGAAAGCCTTCTACATTGCACACCTCATAAGTAAGAGTATCGTAACTATGTCTAAGTACAAGTCTCCCTTTGCATGTACCTCAGCAGACACCTGCAACAGCTGGAGAGACAACAGAGGTTTCTCACCAAGAAAATACCGGGCCTCCAAACCATGACGTACTTCCATAAACTAAAAGCCCTGTCACTGTACTCTGTATCGTATAGGCTGCTGAGACGTGACTTGTGCCTGGACTACAGGGAAGTATCTGACCCTGCCCTGATGGAAATGATGCACATCCACAAATCTAATGGCATAAGATTTACTCACTCTAGAGATCTTAACCTAGCCTGTGACATTAACAGAACATACTGGAGAGACAAATATATCTCTCAGAGACTGCCATTCCTCTGGAATAAATTTCCAGTTCACGTGAAGCAGAGCTTCTCTCTGATGCTATTTAAGTACAGTCCAGACAAATGGATGGGAGACTGAAAATTAACCCTGGGGTGGCATCCATGTCCCTCATGGACAGAGGTAATGAGTGTTGACATAGACTCACTCTGTGAATTACATTTATTTAATAAGGACAACTATGGCAACCTGGGATTGACATGGCTAGGCTTGTAAGGCTTCTAGGGCCTCTGGCCTAGTAAACTCCTATGAACCTATGAACAAGCTCACAAATGTGAAAGGGAGGCAGACAACATGGGCCCACATCAAGGAGGACATGGTATCCAATCTCAGTAAGCAAACGATAAAAGAGGACAGTAAGGTAAGGTGACACATTGTAAATACATGTGTATACCACATAGGGTGGTGTTAAAAGTCTACCCTTAAATACATTAAAGCATATGATCAATTTATGCCACATGGGCAGACTGTATTGCTAAAGCCAGCAAAATGGGCATGTATAAATAGCATACACATTACTGTGGAATCATATAACAGCAAGAGGCATAGGTAAACAAGCTAAGAAATGGTATCACATACTGACATGATAGTGTAAAATTACATGTGGAATAAACAACTGCATTTATATATCACTGACCCTCATCCTTACTGTGCAGATGATAGTCCTGTGAGCAACATTACAGCATATTAGCATAAAGTCAGTAATTGCTCACATTTCAAAGGTGCAACAGTGATCTCCTATGGCTTGGAAACTGTGCATTGACATGTACATAGACTAACTGAATATGTACACCACTTGCCAAAAGGTGTGAATTTATGTGAATGACTAATGGATATGGAAATGTAACATAGACCAAATAAGGCATACTGTATATCTACTGAGTAAATTATTATCACCACAATATACACATGAATGTTACATTGACCATCTATACATATAAAAACACATCCATCACCATCTTCTGAATCTACTACCAATAAACATCTTGCTTTGGTTCCTGATGTTTTCTCCCATGGGGTGCAAGAGGGATGATGGCACATGCAATCCAGCTTCCTCATCAACATCCTTGTCTGCATTATGGTCATCATCATTGAAGAACTCCAGCAATGGCCTGGCATGCATTCATTGCCTAAGCCTGATGGGTGATCATCCATGGGTCCCATGCTCTGTCAATATGAATTACAACACAGGAAAGAGATTACATATACATAATAATACTACCTGTCCAGCTGTGACTCAGTGAACAGGCTGAAAACAGTCATTACGAAACTTTATAATATGTTTTGACCATAGTCAAGTGTACCACCATATGCAGTGCATGTCAGTAATTAATCATAACAATAAAAAACAAATGTCCATCAGGCCGCACATTCCTGTGAAAATCATAGCTGATATTATACTGAAACTGATGTGCACATCTGCAATCTAACAGACATTAAGTAACATCCCATCAATGTGTTAGGTCTGCATATGAGAATATGAGAAGAAAGGTATACTAACATACATTGCAGGACTCATTTAAAACAGAAACTCAGATGAAGTGGCCTAAACATTATTATATAGCACAATTACAATGAACATATTTGCTAGTAGTAGATGGCTCCTCTTGCACACAACACCTTTCTTATGTCACATTATCTATGCTTATGGACATTTTCAATGCAGGAACATGTCAAGGACACTGTATCCATCACACAATGTGAGTAGTTTACTCAAGGCCATGTCATGACATGCCTAATACAGCTTACCAGTGGAAATATTGACATGACCTCAGCAGTTGTTTATTGGCCAGCATTAAGCATGATGTGCATACACAAAGCCAGTACTCTTATCTATCCTGACATTTGAAGTGAAGCATGCCATGACACTGTCTCATGCAACATTTAATAACTCTATTTTGCAAAACAATACTGAGAAAATGACAACATAACAGTAGTATTGGGACCAGCACTGTTTAATACTGATGGATGCCTCAGTAAGTTGCCCAGCTGACTGACAGAATATCAGTACTTCCATGTTTTTCCCTTACATATGTACCCTGAACATTTATGGTTGCGTGTGAATGTCAACAATATTCCGTGTGTCTGTGCATGTAATGAGTCATATGAACAGCTGCCAAGTAACACTTTTGTAATGAAGACAGAGTGAGATGACAATCCCATGGAAAATAAAAAAAGCCATATGCCAAACAGCTCACCCAGGCAAAATGTTCATTGGCTGAACCCACATAGTAAGGAATACAACACAGCACAATAGTAGTAATTTTCAATCCTAAACACAGCAACAACCTGTGGCACATGAAAATCTAGTATATGTTGTACAAACAGTATTATCGGTCTACAAATGCATGCATGACCTACATACCTATAGTAGCAGTCACTACCCTGCAAAATGCAAACAATCTGATACTGTTTGCTGATTATGTAACACTCACTTAAAAATGTTGCAAAGAACTACCTATGTGCACAAGTATCCTCAAGCACAGGATACAAGTATGCTTCAAACAGACTATCGAAGGTGCTCTAAGCAGATGTAATACTCAAGATGAACTGAAGGGCATAACAGACAGTCCACCAACAACAGTGTGAACACTATCACAGACAACATATATGTAGTCTGCAAATAGGCAGGCTGCGTAAAAGAGATTAGTACTGAGAACAACATCCACACCTACAAGTGTATCAACACATGCATTACAAGCAGAAAGCAAAAAACTATAAACTTGTATGCGAACAGCCACATTAGGCCTACACTTCAAAACTTATCTTCAACAAAAATGGCTTGCTGTGGAATGATATTTAGATTTAGTTTTAGTAAATCATACTTGTAAACAGGTATTGTGTGAGTATGGCACTTATCTTAATGATGCATGATGGGTATTCCTGCATTATAAGTAGCATACATAGCAATGTTAAAAAAATAAGAGGCTATAAAATGATCAATTCTATTTTATTTACAAAAACAAACAAAGTAATCAATATACCTCTCTCCCTCTACTGCTCCTTCAGCCCGTGTATTTGCTCAATGCACAGGACATGGTTGCTAGTCTATTCCTGATCACTTGTAAAAAAAATGGCATGCATGAATAATGCAGTTCTCAAATTACAATGATGTACTTTGCTCAGATCAGATTCTCAAAAATGTATCATGAAGAACATCACAGAATTACCATACACATTTTATAATGCTATACACATACGCAGAGCCTTTTACAGCTTGAAAAAAAAGTTGAACACAGAATGGAAGACCTGAGATTCAAACCTGCCACTCTAAGCCTGTCCATACTTCAATCCTAACACCTACCTTCCTAACTAATCCATCTTGCCGAAATTGTATGGTGGGAAAGTAGTGAAAAGAACTGGAGTTATGAATGTGCAGGGATGGGCACTAATAGCAATCATGGCTTAGGCTTTACAAAAAGTACAATGGGTTGCGCATTTATGAAAATGACATGCAAGCATAAATGCATCTCAGCACAGTGTTCACAAATGAAAACTTTCATTCCTCAGAGAGTGGAACACTGTCATGAAATCCAGATCTACTGTTAACAGACCACTACAAAGTGCTATACATCATGGACACAGTCACATATTTTATGTTGGAGAACATAAAACATAGAGACATTTCTTCTCAAAGTTAATATCATAAGTCAAATTCATACAAGATAACAATGTATCTCCCTGTTCTACATTCCAAATGTATGCCTGACCATCTCACTTCCTCCAAATATAAGGATGAGAAGGTTATTAAAGTTAGTTTAATAAAGAACGACACAGTTATGCATGAAATTCAATTTGCAAATATACCAGTCTGTCCCAAGTTTTACACATGACATTATAGTAAAAGAGGTGCTGTTAGATGAACATTACAGATTATGGAGATACGCATAGAAATTTGACAAATAATTGAGGTGTTCATAAGCATTTTGGTGGTACGGCGGTAGCGTTGTTACCTCACAGCAAGAGGTTCTCATGTTCGATTCCTGGCTGGGCTTGGGAGTACCTTCTGTGTGGAGTCTACATGTCCTCCCTGCGGTTGGGTAGCATTCAAAAGACATGTATGCATAAGTGGATGTGCCTTTGATGAAGGTTGGGCGTCAAGCTGGCACCTTGGTGTTTTGTAAAAATCTACTGCCAGTCATTAGTGGACCTGAGTTCCGCTGTGGTGACCCCTTACCAGGAAAAGACAAACAATAACATAAGAATTCTGGAAATAACCATTAGTATCAAAAAACAGGTATGTAAAGCAGCATTTTCAACAATGTACGAAAGTAACAGTTATAAGAATATAATGACAGATTTCCCCTTAGTGGAGTTGAACCCATACCTAGCTAAGATATTTGCATGCTATTCTGTTGGCTTGCAAGCTGAACTAACAACCAGCACACTTTTCTATTGAGCAAAGTAGTACTACTTGTGTGTATTCATATTTCTGCAAATAACGGATGAATACAGAAACATAAGACTCATAAATGTTATATGCCATCATGATCCACACAAATACCAGCTAGCATAAAAACATTACAACAAAGAAGATATATTTAGACAGACAGACATGCATTCCTCTTGTGCTGAACAAGACTGTAATAAGAATGTTCACTTTGTTAAGAGGAATGGACTAATAAAGTTATTTAAGTGTTATTATTCTCATATACACAGGCAGATTAGGGGATACTGTCAAAATATTATGGACAACTATGAAATGTGTAGTCAATAACAGCCTAGGTGCCATAGGTGTCAGTTATATACTACTGTAATGGATGTATGAAATTAAGCCATTATATGTTGGGAAACAGATTATATATATATATATATATATATATATATATATATATATATATATATATATATATATATATATATATATATATATATATATATATATATATATATATATATATATATATATATATATATATATATATATATATATATATATATATATATATATATATATATATATATATATATATATATATATATATATATATATATATATACAATGTTCAATACTTTATATATTATAAACATCAGTAAATAAATAAACCCCATGGAAATAGAACCCATACTTATAGGGAGAAAAGTCACCATGCCTTCTTAAGTATCCATTGGTTGATACCCCATTACATCACATCCTATCCTTTTACAATGAACATATTTAAAGAAATAAATGTATAAAAAGATAAAACATGACAACACAAAACACCCTATTAATAAAAATAAACATATCATAAAAATGATAGTTATAAAATTGTCATAAAAATATAAAGATTTCAATTTTAACAAGGAACACAGGGATATTCTGTCATTGAGCCCAGGTGCCTGACAGACATTGGTCAAAATTTGTCATTTCAAATCTTTATACTCTAAGAATTCAAGAATTCATCCAATGCCCCCCCCCCCGCAAGGTCCCAAGTCTGCATGGTCTATAACACAAAACTTAAAACCATGTGTATGATACTCATTAATATGTTTAAACAGGGCATTGTTTACATTCTTATGTTTAATATCATACAAGTGCTGGTACACCCTTTGTCTAAAAGCCCTTTTGTTTTTTCCTATATAGAACTCTGCACAGGAAGTGCAGACTGCTATATATACCACGCCCTTGGAATAGCAGTAATATTTTTTACCAGGGGTAATGCTACCATAGTTCTTAATGGCAATTTTCTCCTTCTCAGCCATCCACGGGCATTACGGGCATCTCAGACATTTAAAACTTCCACCCTGTGTTACTTCTCATGTTTGTCTTTCTAACATACCTTTTAAAGAAATTCCCTTCTTATACACAATTACTGGTTTATCCCCCAACACCCTACTGACATCAGTGACTATATTAAAAATTCTTCAGAATTTTACAATGGTATTTCTAATCTCTGAAAAATGTAAACTGTATGGCAATATAAGGGCCCTGCCAAAATCATTCTTCCTAACTATCATTGATTCTTTACTTGATTCATTACCAGTAAACAATAGGGCCGGAAAGGTACCTCCATCTCTTTTCCTTAAAACTTGTTATGCTATATTGTCGACAAAACTAACAGGGTACCCTCTCTTGACTAACATTTCTTTAAGAACTAAACATTCCTTAAGAAAACCCTCCCTTTCTGAAGTCATCCTGGATATCCTCACACACTGTCCTTTAACCAAGGCTTTCTTCTGATGCACAGGGTGCCAAATTTGAAAGTGCAACAGAGAATTAGAATATGTAGGGTTCCTATATAAATGTGAAGAAAACATTTTTCTGATAATTCTTCTTACTAGTCATATCTAAATAGTTCAGTTTATCATAATCCTTGTGCATGGTGAATTTTAACAATGTAGTTGTACTACTAATATAGGAAAAGAACTCACTGAGTTGCTCCTCCCCTCCTTTCGAAAAAAGCACCAAGTCATCCAGATATCGACCATACAATGCCCACAGATCCTTAAACCTTGAGTTAAAAATAAACAAATCCTCCCATTCTGATAACACAATGTTAGTGAATATTGGGGCACAGCAAGCACCCATCGACACACTCTGTCTTTGTTTAAATAGATGTCCTTCATAACTAATAAAATTATTTTCCAGGACGACTGCCATACATGATCTAACCATGAAATACTTCTATGGCTCAAAGTACTATTGACACAGAGATAATCATAAAACCATTCCAGGCCCTCAATATGTGGTATGACTGAGAAAAGGTCAAAAAATCAGTAGGGACCATGATTAAATTGTCAGTATACATTCCTGCCTTGACTTTTCCTAAAAAGTCCCATGAGTCCTTAAACAAGGTGGATCTAAGTTCAAGGAAATGTTTGACTTTATTATCAATAAATTTTGTTAGGCAGAAAGTTTTGGAGGCTTTGACATCCACAATGGGACATAAGGGTGGGTTAGAGGTGGACTTGTGTATCTTAGGAATCCCGAAAATGGTAGGGATCCTAGGATGAAGTGTTTCCAAAAACTCATGTTCATTGAGACTAATTTGCGCATTAAGTAACAACTCATCAATAGTTAAATCAATATTCCTACAGGTGATGTTCAATTCATTACGTGAAATCTTAATGTACGTTTCACTATACAAGTCCATCATTCTACTATTGTAGTCATTCAAATCCATGATTACAAGCCCCCCACCCTTGCCTGGCTTCATGATTCTTATCTCTTTATCACCCAAGATGTCGCTTAATAATGTTATCTCTTCACTGCTCAAATTAATCATAGAATCACCCTGTTTATGGAATAACAAGTCCCTTATGTCTTTATTACATAAACTTTCAAAAAGTTGAATCATAGTGTGTGAACAGGGAATAAATATACTAGGTCTGTGAAGCCGGCATTTAGGAACCATGATATTAGGGCCCTGTGAAAAATGCAAGACTAGGTTTAACTTCCTAGCAAATAGTTTCAACTGTAGAATAGTGTCAGTCACACTGGCAAACCTTGATGGTACAAAATTCAGCTCACTTGAAAAAAAAATCCGCCCAGTCAGAATTAACCATAAATTGACTCAAATTGTAAATGTTGAAATCGCCCCCAGTATTTTTCACAACTTGACACACATTGTTCTGTTAGAAACTGTCATTGAGGTCAACAACTACCTCTGATAGGGTCCCTGTCTCATCCCTCTCCCTCTCTGCTGACCCTGGTAGGTCTCTACCGCATACCTTCAATTCCCTTGTCGTTGATTCCTCTGATTCATTAATCGAGCTGATCTCCTCAGAGGTGGGGATTAGCATTGTTGTCAAAATCAATAGAGTCAATATTCACCATTTGTTCAGTTTGACCCTCAAAATATCTAGCTTGCTGCCCTAGTGGTGGATCTGGGTAAGCCTTGCCACCATCTTAATCTAATTTATCCCTCAATAACTTCCTTTCTTTCCTACTTTTTAATTCAATCAAATCATTGTCAACAGTAGTGAAAACATTATAAAATTCAAATTTCTTATGCTCATAGAGAAGGTCATTTTTAATACTAGAGTCCAATTTGTTAATATCATTAATCAACAAAGCCATTTTCCTGTTATTATCACAAATTAAAAGTTCAATAAGGTCACAGCCTTGCCTGTTAAACAGCTTCAGCAAGTTCTTATGTAGCTGCGAGTTCCTTGTTAGTCCAGTAGGGGACCTACATATTCAAAGACCCTTGGGGACATGTTCATCCTTTAAACATTCTTCAAAATAGCTGTTCTCAAGCTGAATATTTTTATATTTGAAAATAAGGTCCTTAAATGTCTGTATTTACTGCTCTAAAGAGCTGTTACATCCACTAGCATTCGTACCATTATTAACCCAGTCTGTACTTTTCCTGAGCCACTGCTCAACTGAAAATGCTGTTACATTGATGTCACAACTTCTCGGACTCACCTGCCAATGGAAAAGAGCACTGCCCAGATTCAGCAGACCCATGCCTCTTCTAACTCCATTGTCAGGTCTATGAGAACATTGTGCAGGAGTAATCAGTGAGGATTCCACAGTTTGAGAAGGGAAAATTAAAAGAGGTGCTGTTAGAAGAACATTACAGATTATGGAGATATGCATAGAAATTTGACAAATAATTGAGGTATTCATAAGCATTCTGGAAATAACCATTAGTATCAATAAGCAGGTATGTAGAGCAGCATTTTCAACAATGTGCGAAAGTAACAGTTATAAGAATATAATGACAGATTTCCCCTTAGTGGATTTGAACCCACACCTAGCTAAGATATGTGCATACTAGTCTGTTGCTGTGCAGGTTGAACTAACAACCAGCACATTTTTCTGTTGAATAAAGTAGTACTACTTGTGTGTATTCATATTTCTGCAAATAACTGATGAATACAGAAAAATAAGACTCATAAATGTTATATGCCGTCATGATCCACACAAATACCAGCTATCATCAAATTTTACAACATAGAAGATATATTTAAAAACAACACAGGCTCCAATCTGGCTAGAATAACTCCAAAAAAAGTTTAATGTGAAGCGCTTTTCATCTTCCACCTTTGGAAGACTTCATCAGACAAAAGAAAAAAACTTCATACACAGTTTTAAAAGGAAAAAGGCGCCAAAGCAAAGTACAGTAATTGGATTCAGCCACCATTCAATTAACTAATGAAATACTAAGTTAAATAATTAAAAGTGTTCTGCATCAAAAACCTTTTTCTTGTGTTAAAAAAGCTCATGCCAGCAAAACAAAATCATTCATTTAAAACTTCTGTTTAAAACTTTCATTTTAGAAAAAACAAAATGCAAAACTGTACTCTAACATAAAGTACAAAAATACTGAATGAAAAGCATAAATGTAGGAAAACATAGTTTTAAATATATGCTTGGTGTGTAAAAGAAGAAAAGAACGTAATAATAATGAGTATAAAATGAGTACAAATATAACAACAGACTACTGCTCACAACACCAAGAGGTGACAGTGTCTGAAGCAAAAATGTCAATAACTATGGACAGGGTGTCAAATACCTAAAAGTACAAATACATACAGTAAACTGTGTTCTAAGACCTTCGACGATCTGTGTTCTAAAAATGTTGAAAAATTTAAAAACAAATTTTTAGTACTAGACTATAAAAATGTGCAAAGGAACTCAAGACGAAAAACAGGAAAAAACTACAACAGTTGCTACCTTTTGCTAACATGAAATGAAATACTGTATGTGTCACCTCAATAGACTTCTCAACTTCAGAATCCAAGTCAAAGATGTGACCTCATGTAAACCAGGGAGAGTGTAGGAATTCAGCCTAAGCTGCCAAACAAGTTCATATTTCTCTAACAGTAACTGATGTGGTCCACTTTTATCATCAACCACTACCTGATCTACCACTTTAAACAAAAAAGCATGGGTAGGATTCACGTTACAGTGTCTCGCTAGGGCATTGGTACTACTCTTCTTCCTTATATGATATGTGTGTTTGTAAATCCTTTCTTTTAATTTCCTGTCAGTCTTACCGATATAAAAAGCCAGAACTCAAGTGAAACTCAAGAAATTGAGAAGGGACATCAGTGCCTATAAGAATGGGGTTGCATATCCAAAACCACCACCCTCTCATGGTAAGGGTATATTTGGTCATGCCCTTGCACAACATACAAATGTTGTGAACACGGTTAATGGGAACGATCCTGAGGTACCTGTGAGGGTAGGACCAGGAGTCAGCGATCTAGATCTGTTTGAGGGCAGCTGGAGGGACAACATTGCTACCAAGCATCCTGTTACCAATGCGGTTGGCAATCACCACTACAACAGTAACAAAATGAATGATTCTTTTTCCAACAGGGGCCAGAACCACCCACGGAAATACAACATGAGGGGCACAAATGAGAATCACAAGTGCAACAGATAACTAACGCACCTGTCATTTTGTTGAATGGTAGTGGTGACTTCAAGGTGTACAATTTCTCAAGTTACACCATTTGCCAGGAGTTGTGTGAACTTTTCAGTAAGGGTTTGACTTTCGTACCCGAGGAGCATTTTGACTTACCAGGGATTTTGATTGATTTGAAATTATATATTCGAAAATTGAACTTGTCTGTAATTTTTGAAGGTATGGGTTGCATTAAAGACCCTTTAAGAGTGGCTAGTACGTACAACCCACCCGTGTGCCCCACTCTATCTTTGTTTGAACACGTGTGAGTCCCATTTGAGGTCTCTATGTATGAGTGCTAGAAAAAATGTTATTAAGAACATAACTGAGGATGAAACCAAAGCTTTGAGATTGGTCAGAGCCTTACCGGTTCGTTTTTTTAAACCTGACAAAGGTGGAGATTTGGTGATCATGGACAATGATGACTATGACAACAGAATGTTTGACATGCTAGACAGTAAGATCTATATGAGTTCCATCCTTAAGGAAATGAATATTGCTTATAAAAGAATCTTTTCCTTCCTTAGGGAGTTGTTGATAGAAGGGTTGATCAGTGTTGACGTTTATAATTACCTTGTGATTTTGAAGCCAAGAACACCCAATTTGTTTGGTTTACCTAAACTACATAAAAACATTGAAAACCCTCCTATGAGGGCTTTGGTGAATGCAAGGTCTTCTATTACATATGCATGCTCTAAGTTTGTGGATGACTTATTAAAGAAATATGTAGTGAGGGAGGAACAGATATGTAAAGACTCTTGGACTTTTTTGAAAAATTTAGAAAAATGTATATTCCATGACAACATTTTTTTCTTAACAATAAATGTGGTGGACCTTTATTTCTCCATCCCACATGACCTAGGGTTAGGATATATCACTAAGAAACATATTTCTTATGGAGCAGAGAGTGATGAAGTACGTTTGATTCAAGAATTACTGGATGTGATTTTGAACAACAACTACATCAGTTTCAATGGCAACACCTACAAGCAAGTGGTAGGGGTAGCGATGGGTTCCCCATGTGGGGCTAGTTATGCTAATTTAGTTCTAGCACAGTGGGAACATGAACACATATTTAGTAAAGATATCCATAAGAAAGTAAAGCTTTACAATAGGTTTTTGGATGATATTTTCATCATGTTTCAATGGAGTGCAGATGACGCATGTAGTATTGTGGAGGCATTAAACAACAGTACTTCTTTCTTAAGATTCACATACACATACAAAGAGGACACTATTATTTAGATAAGAAATTGGTAAGGGACACTGTACGTAAAGGCTATTTAGCTAAAACTTTCAAGAAGCCTACGTATTCCAACACGTTGTTGCACTTTTCCAGTTGTCACCCGTCCCATCAGAAGAAATCTGTCCTAATGGGACAGTTGGTAAGAGCTCGAATTACATCTGAAGACATGTCATTTGACAATGAATGTATCTTGTTGAAACGCATGTTTATGAGTTGTGGTTACCCAGAGTCATTAGTTGATGAGGTGGTAAGAGAGGTTTGTAGTAAGAGACTGTCAGGTATTTTTAATCCCATCCTTACTGTAAATGAAGGAGATTTAGTTTTGGATGTGGAAGAAGAATTGAGTGTGGTGGTGCCCAAATTCACCACCAGTAGTCGTGGGCTCAACAGGTACAGACTTGGTTTGTTACAAGAAGAGTTTTATTACCCCTTTTACTTTGGAAGCAAAGTTCATTAGCAACATCCTTAGAAGAAATTGGCACTTATTGACCTTTGAGAAGGATTTAGTAGAGAAATTAGGTGACAAACCAGTTATTATTTTTAGAAAAGTTAGAAATCTAAAAAGTATCATGGAAAGTACAATTATGAAACCCACTAGAACAGAGGGCACATACAAATGTGAGGCATGTAATTATTGTAAATTCATTTCTACAGGGTCTAGTTTCACAGTGAATCAACACATGTTTAAAGCCAGAGACCGGTACAGTTGTAGTTCTAAATCAGTGGTTTACCTGGCTTCCTGTCAGTCATGTCCGGTTTTTTATATCGGCAAAACTGACAGGAAATTAAAAGAAAGGATTTATGAACACACATATATAAGGAAGAAGAGTAGTACCAACGCCCTAGCGAGACACCGCAACGTGACTCCTACCCATGCTTTTTTGTTTAAAGTGATAGATCAGGTAGTGGTTGATGAAAAAGGTGGACCACATCAGTTACTGTTAGAGAAACATGAACTTGTTTGGCAGCTTAGGCTGAATTCCTACACTTCCACTGGTTTACATGAGGTCACATCTTTGACTTGTATTTTGAAGTTGAGAAGTCTATTGAGGTGACACATACAGTATTTCATTTCATGTTAGCAAAAGGTAGCAACTGTTGTAGTGTATTCCTGTTTTTTGTCTTGAGTTCCTTTTTTAGGAGTTATTCTAGCCAGATCGGAGCCTGTGTTGTTTTTTCATTTTGGAGAGTTTGTTGTTCCAGTTATTTAGAAGATATATTTAGACAGACAGACATACATTCCTCTTGTGCTGAACAAGACTGTAATAAGAATGTTCACTTTGTTAAGAGGAATGTACTAATAAAGTTTTTATGAGTTATTATTCTCATATACACAGGCAGATTAGGTGATAACTGTCGAAATATTATGGACAACTAGGAAACATGCACTCAATGGCTGCCTAGGTACCATAGTTGTCAGTTATATACTACTGTAATGGATGTGTGAAATTAAGTCATTATATGTTGGGAAACAGATATATATATATATATATATATATATATATATATATATATATATATAGATACACTGTTCAATATTTTGTACATTATAAACATCAGTAAATAAATAAACCTTATGGAAATATAGCCCATACTTATAGGGAGAACAGTCAGCATGCCTTCTTAAGTATCCAGATAAGCTAATTGTCAGAAGAGTTACTTAATAGTTTTAAAAGGCATGTATCTGATATACCTGGGACACGGCTATTTCTGAATTCCTTTGGAATGTCCAGGTAAATATAAGATTGTGACACTTACTGTAGGCATCCACCAGCTGTCGACTCATCTTGGCATCCCTCCAACAAATCTCCTCTGCATTACTCAGATGCAACTCATCATAGCTGTGGAGAAACTGCACTAGTACATTCCTGTAGATCCCCATATGTTATCAAAGTGCCTGCGATACATTTTCAGTTGTTAGTCATCGATAAGTTTCATTGCCTGGCTCTTATAACATACTCCACTCCAACATAGATAGTCATCATCTGTATTGTCTCCTCCTCAGTCAAATTGGGTGCCCAGACACATCAAAGCTTCCTGGAAGTAGCCGTTTCAATAATGTTGATAATATGGATAATACACAATTTAGAAATACACAATTCAGAAAATTGATCACTGAGGTCCCACTCAGTTCACAGGTAGCAATGGTCTGATCTATGAATGTTTCAAAATCAATACTTAAAAGTGGCTCATGTCATGTTATCAGATCATTGGAAAATAATGTGCACATGCTGCACACTGTCCCATTTAATTATACCTATTGGATACTTGCACAGAGCACCTTCTTGTTACACCGAGCTATTGATTAAAGTACTGAATTATGAGAACTTTTCTTGGATGTGCACAGATGGGAATCCAAAGCCTTGAATTTTAATGAATCTTATTAATTATGTATGGCACAAATGGGACTTAAATGATATATGTACTTAGCTGGTCTTACTTTGAGTATTAACTGACTCATACGTAGCTGCAAAGCTAATTTGGCACCTGTTAGCATTGCTTTGTTGGGAAATGTTGACCTCCTTATAGACCTATGTTAATATTACTCATTACCCCTTATCAAAGTATGTGTATATGTTTAGCCTGATGCATTCATGGAAAATGTATGCATTATGATAAATATTTGTAAATTACTGGAGAGCTGTGGGATTTACCTGTATGCATACAGGTGCTTACATCTGCATCAATAATTTGCTGTTTTTTTCCCATATGTAGTTGTACAGACAGATGTAAATATCCCAGTACATAAAGTCGGCCTTACTGATTTGCTGTATATCTTATTGGTGGCTCGATGCACTCTGTGGTATATGTATGTAAAACTATAGATTCTGACATTATCCATATGCTGCTATCGGTTCTGTTGGTATGGTTGACAAAGGGTCTGGTCAACATCTGTTTAATCAACTCCATTTGTTTGATTAGACAGATAGTTGACAACTGTGCAAGATCGACAATCCCCGTGTTGGGGAATATCAACTTTTCTCAGGGTTGTGCAATCTCGGCCAAAGTATATATATATATATATATATATATATATATATATATATATATATATATATATATATATATAAATTAGTGGGGGGGGGGCAGAGTGCAGCCCCTCCCCCCCACACTTCAGGGGTGCATGGGAGCTTGCCACACAGCAAAAAGCAATGTTTTGAAGTTGCATATGCTGACGTTCTTCCTCAATGCATATGTAGTAGGTTGTTAAAATATCATTTTTTGACATAAGTGGTCTGCCTTCAAGATATTGACATACGCGTTAGTCGACCAACTGAAGGTAAATCTTTACTATGTAGTATGTATCTGTATTGCTGTTATGGATATATAGTCACTCATGCTTCTTAAAACAAGTATCAGATATAATGACTCAATACAAAAAGGATCCATATAGACTATGTGGTCTGTTTACACTGAGGCTTTCTAATGCTTTCCATAAGTTGTTCAGTTGATAGTTTAGAGACCATGGGATGAAAGGATGCCATAATGCTTAAGGTATTTGCTTTAGAGACACAAGGTGCAAGGTTTGATTCTCACATGGGGTAATTTACTAAGCTGAAATGGCCTGCAAGGGGAGTTTGCCTGTTACTAATCTATGAACCTATGATACTCACTGCTAATGTGGATGATATTTTCTGCTTAGTGTTGATATAACTTCATCTTGAATACCTTTTTATATGACTGGTTGTTTTTCACAATGTGTCTGTTTAGGCTGCAATTGCATTGCAGCTCCAGCCATCACAAATTTCTATTGTATATATATATATATATATATATATATATATATATATATACATATATATATATATATATATATATATATATATATATATATATATATATATATATATATATATGTGTGTGTAGTATGTTACTGTGAAAGGCATGCAGAGAGTGTGGCTACTTTGGCACAATGTTGTTATGTTTTAACCTCTATTGCTCTGCTATCCACTGTAAGGGGTTCAAATCACCAAAACAGTATCTACTGAAATCGCAATTTATACTGCTGTTCTATGGGTTATGTATTCATGCACTGTTTTATTTTTTGGTTTTATATGACACAGCACTATATGGTACAGGGACTATTTCCTAGAATTTTACATTGCACATGACTGCATAGGGTTTACAGTGGCATAAGCTGTCTGAATAATTATTTCTGTATGTGGGCTCCTACACAAAACTAACCATTTGCATATAACTGTCTTTCAGATGGCACACAGACCTAGGGACAACAATTTCTCCTCACAGAAGAATGAGATTATAATAGATGATCTGTGCCAACATAGATTGAGTCTTCTTGGATGGGCAGGAAATGCCGTATGGAGAAATTAAGTCTGGACCAGCCTCACCAACGTGATTAATGCTGTGGGAGGTCACAAGAGATTCCGTGCTGCCTGTCATTGATGGTGCTCTGATATGATCTCCCATGCAGCCAACACAGTCCACTGGTATTAGGGGTTGAGGGATGGCACCTGTGGTGGCTCACCATTGACACCACCTGATAAGATCACACAGTTTATTGCATCACTGCTTATGGCAAATGGGGAGAGCTGCATACCCAGGGGTGGGATAGAAGCAGGTCTCCCAGGCCTCACATGGATGAGTCACTTTGCATACCATTGATGCATATAGAGTAAATCAGTGCATATTGTTGTTGCCTGATTATTAATGTATTGTCATTTTTCATAGGTTCATAGATTAGTACTAAGCTAACTGCCCTTGTGAGCCATTTTAAGCCTAGCCAATTATCCCTTGTGAGGCTCAAACCCTGCACCTTGTGTTTGCAAGGCAAACACCTTAACCATTAGGCCACCCTCCCAACCCTTTTTGTGTGTAGAACCAGCAGAATTGCATCATGCTCAAGGATCCACACAGGGTGGTGATGATGACCAACATAATTGTAATGACATGTAGCCATACAACTGCAGTGCATAAATAACATTACAACCAACATGTGTAATGTTGTCTGTATACCTTTTCACAGGTCCATCCATTTCTGCACAGCAGCAGGAAATGAGAGGTGTTACTGTGACTATCACTTGCCTCTGGTTCCTATCAAGCCAGTGCTGTTTACTGTCATATTGATATTTCCCTCATATTATAAACTATATGTACATCTTCTGGGCACACAAGCTATGCAGGTGCACCTTCAGACATACAGGGTATAGTTTCCCAACATATTCCTAGGCTGCAGTAATGTGTAGCTGACTTGTGCTGCATTTAATTAATGTTGCTGTTTTTTTACACAGGGACATCTGGCCAACATATACACCATGCATTATGTGAGTATCAGCAGTCACTGTTACTGTGTTGTATATGTTATCTTGTGACTATTCAATTGTCTGCATACATGCCTGTGTTTGCTGTGTCTGTACTTTACCACTGCAGGATCTGCATTACCACATACAAACTCACCACATCATGAGTCTTTAACTGGTATGCTACTACCTCTCTTTCATATATGTCATTGCTGTTACTCTTGTTGATGTCCTCCATTAATACTGTGCCATTTTTCCTCTGCATGTGGACAGCCAACATTAGTATCTCATCCACAAGCAACTACTATGTGTATGTATTACCTACTGCCATTTTAAACATTGTTAGAATAATCCATGATGGCAAGGATCTGATTAAGAATTTTATTTTTATGACTTTGTTTCCCTACAGCAGTTGCATCTCATCCCTCTCCTCCAGAGATATCTTTCTATGAGGACTTGTCATATGTGTGTTATGCTTGGGCTCCTTGTGATATCTGGCTAATATCCTACTGAACTGCTAACAATATGTGACGTCCGGTCAATATTCCACCAAACTGCTACCAATATGTGACATCCCCTTACTCTCCTAGGTCAGTAAATAAGGAACTTTAATATTCACTACTGACTAAAGTGTGAGCCTGTCATTTAAACAGGAGTAATATTTCACAATTTCCCCTAAGATCACAAAAGGAACATGCTCTATATCCTGGGACTGGACTGTATACTTCTGTCCACCCCTAATATAACTCTTTATTACACATTTTAAAAGCCTGGCTGCTTTAGGTCATATGGTATCATTTGTTGTGACATTTAATTTTAATAATTGGACACCCCTTTGAAAGGGCACGTAGATGCTCTGATTGGTGACAGTGTTTTACCGTATCATTTAGGAGAAGGGACACATCTGGAAATCTGTGTCAGGCTTCTGTGTCAGCCATAGAATTCAACGTAGGTAAGAATGTTATACAGCTGTGGAGAAGGAATGTCTAGCCATAGTATGGGCATTGCAGAAGCTGCAACCCTATCTTTATGAAAGAAATTTCACTGTACTCACAGATCATAGCCCTTTAACATGGCTAAAAAGTTACCGAGGTGGAGTCTAGGGCTGGAAGCATATGACATGATGATACAACACTGCAGTGGGGTTAATAATGCCAATGCAGATAGATTGCCCAGGAGTGGAGTGGGCTTATATATTCCCAGACAGACTCATTTTTCTCAAGTGTAGTTTTTCAAGGGACACTTGAAAATTGTGCTTGAGTCATGGGAGGGAAAAAATATGTGATGTCCAGTTAATATCCTATTAAACTGCCCCCAATATGTGACATCCATCTATATCTCACTGAACTGCCAACAATATGTGATGTCCCCTTACTATCCTGGGTCAGTAACTAAGGATCTTCAATATTCACTACTGACCATGATGTGAGACGATCACTTAAACAGGAGTAATATTTCATAATTTCCCCTAAGAGCACGACAGGAATACATTCCATAACCTGGACTGTATACTTCTGCCCACCCCTAATGTAACTCCTTATTACACACTCCAGAGCAATGTGTCACATATCCAAACACATTTGGAAAAGCCTGACACAAATTTCCAGCTGTGTCCCTTCCCCAAATGATATGGTAGAATGCTGCCACCAATCAGAGTGTCTACATGCCCTTTCAAAGGGGTGCACAATTATTAAAATTAGATATCAAAACAAATTGTAGCACATGATCTAAATCAGCCAGGCGTTCTGAGTGCCCTGGGAATTATCAAAGCAGATATAAGCACTCTCAGATCACTAAATAATGCACTAATTGATCAGCCACAATGTAAGAAAATAAAAATATTTAATAATAAGCATCAAAATTATTAAAAATGTAAAACCGTAATTTCAATAAACAAAGAGAATTTAGTCACCAGGAAAATTAAATTAATACTAAGGATAGAAATCCAACATTTAGAAAAACTCTGACTAATTAGCTATAATTTCCTATCTAACTGAAGAACAATGTCCCTGATCTTCATTAAATATTGCAATAGAGAAAAGGCAGGCTTACAGTTTTTGGTGAGTCCTTTGGGTATCCATTGCTCAGTACTGCTGTGAACTGTGATCTCAACACAACACAACTAAACTGTAAACAGCTCAACTAAAAACTGTTAATTGTCTTCAGTAGGCTCTTTCATAAACTAGGTTAACTGTCTTAACTGTCCCAGTTCTTATTTTCATTTCACTCTTTGAAAATCAACAAACAGTTGTTTATTAAAGTTCCATCTTGTCTTTCTGTCTCTGACAGTAAACATAGAGCAATAGGAAGCATTCTGATGACATAATCTGCAGATCAGCTGACTCTGAAACAGTCTGCATTTAAAATCTCCTTCACAAACATGCACAGTTAGAAATGTAAAGGATCACTTTTCAACTCTTTAAATACCCTTTACAAGCAGACCATTAATCAACATGTAAGAACTTATTTACAATATAATAGCAAGTCCTGCTGACATATAATACATGGGTTAATCTGAAATGATGTACAAAACTTCAGCCAGACATGCTAACACAGATAAGAGTGTCTAATTTCTTCACATTACTCCCATCCCATGACTCAGGCATGATTTCCAAGTGTCCCTTAAAAAGCGACGCTTGAGAAGAATGGGTATGTGTGGGAGTATATCAACTCAATCCTCTTTTGAAAAGTCCATCTACATTGGTATTATTAACCACACTGCAGTGTTGTATTATCATTTCTTATGCTTGCAACTCTAGACTCAACCTCAGTAACTTGTCATTCTGCTAGATGACTCTATTTAGCCATGTTACAGGGTTATGATCTGTGAGTACAGTGAATTGTCTTCCATACAGACAGGGTTGCAGCTTCTGCAAAACCCATAGTATGGGTAGACATTCTTTCTCTACAGCTGCATAACATTCTTCCCTAGGTTGAAGTCTATGGCTAATATATACCACTGGGTGGTCTTCTCCTTCTGAGGAAACTTGGCTAAGTACAACCCCCACCTCATAATTTGAAGTATGTACTTACACAACAAATTATTTGCTATAATCTGGGCTGTTTAACATGGGGGTCCTCCCAAAATCTCTTTACGTTTTGGTAATGCCTGCTCAGATTCTGTGCTCGACACTATCTTATCCGATTTATTTTTCCTTGTTAGGTCAGTAAGGGATGCAGCTCTATTGTACTATAATTGGGCACACATCTTCCACTGTATCCCACTGCCCCTAGAAATGCTTTCCCTTGCTTTTTTAGTAACATGAACTGGCTATGCTTGAATAGCTTCCACTTCAATAGGTTCTAGCCTAATCTTACCACTCGCCATGCTGTGTACTAAGTAAGTGACCTCTGCCATACCCAACTGACACTTACTGTGTTTAGTGGTTAACCTTGCCTTTTTAAACTGGTCTGCAAATGCCTGTAGCATTGTCTTTAATGTAGAGTTTAACCTCTTCACAAGACCATTCGTCTGGGGATTGTAGGGGTGGTCTTTAGATGTTTCACCCCACAACACTTCTACAAACAAGTCAGCAGGTCTGACATGAAGTTGGCACCTCGATCAGTCAGTATTTCTCTTAGAAAACCTACCCCAATGAAAATTTCTAGCAGAGCATTTGCCACCTTCTCTGCCTCAATAAACAACAGAGCCACCACCTCAGGGTATCTGGTAATGTAATGAAACACCACCAGGATATACTTCTTCCCTGTAGAACTTAGAGTACTCAGGGGTCCCACAGTATCCATGGCCATCATGTGAAATGGCACTTCAATAACAGGCAAAGGCATCAATGGACCCTTAACCATGTCTTCTGCCTTGCCAACTTTCTGACACTGATCACAAGTCTTATAATATACTACCACATCCTTTGCAATCCCAGGCCAATAAAAATTCTGCATGATAAGTCTCTTAGTACATTTTATACCCATATGACCTGAAAAAAAGATGGCATGTGCTATGGCTAGAAGATGGTAAGCTCTAGGCACTATCAACTGCTGTATGATCCAACCTTCTAGCCCACCTTCAGGAGTCCACTCTCTGTACAACAAGCCTTTTTTCCAATATACAGACCCCTCTCTTCATTGTACCTCAGGTGCCTCCTTAGCCACTTCCATCAAGCTTTGTAATGTAAGGTCCATAAGTTAAGCCTGTTTCAACTCTACCTTTGTGGCCCTCCCCAGCTCCCTTTCCACATGAAGTCTAGTAACATTTGACAGCTGTGCCTCACCTCCATCCTTGCAGTCATCATATCCAAAGGAACGTCAGTACATACCAGCAGCTGTGGCTCACTTTCAGACTTATTGCTACAGGATAACTCCTTCTCTGAAACAGCTACCACACCAGTCCCAGCTTCAGGTATAAGATCTGTCTGTGTCTCCGCCAGGCTACTGGACCTATATGCCTGTCTCCAACAAGCCTGACTGCATATCACTGCATGCACACAAGATACTGCATCATCAAAGTCATTCCCTATTCGGACTAAGCTGGGCATTAATCCCTACATCACCCAATGGGTTGCTAACTGGCTTACTGATAGAACCCACACTGTAAAAGTAGCCGACTCCAAATCCAGCTCCAGACAAGTGACAAGTGGAGTACCTCAGGGTTCAGTCCTGGGACCGCTCTTGTTTGGCATCTACTTCTCTGAAGTACAGGCCAACACTAAGGGACTGTGGATAACAAAGTTTGCAGATGACTGCAAACTGGGAGCCATTATTGAATCCCCAAATAATGTGGATACTCTACAAAAGGGCCTTACAGAAACAGATGCTTGGTGCCAGAGCCATGGGCTCAAGCTCAATGCCAAGAAATTTATAGTTATCCCCTTGGGAAAAACATGTATCCGTGAATTACCATATAGGTGGCAGTACACTAAACACCGAAAGTTTGATAAGAGACTTAGGGACACAGGTGGACAGTGGTCTCACCTTCGATAACCACATCGTCACAACAGTCAGGAAATCCTTCTATGTGGCACACCTCATCACTAAGGGCTTTTCATCCAGAAAAAAGGAGGTCATTGTCCCACTGTACCCATCCCTCATTAGACCCATTATAGAATACAATTCCCCATTTGGTATGTACCTCTCAAGACATCTGCAACAACTGTAAAGGCCACAGAAATACCTCACTAAAAGAATCACAGGCCTAAAGCAGATGCCACATGCTGACCGCCTTAAAAAACTCCAGCTATACTCTGTCTCATATCGTCTACTCAGAGGCGATCTTTGCTTAACATACAAGGCCATGTCAAATCCAGAGCTGTTGGACATGCTACACTTAAAGAAATCCCAATCCCTCAGAGCCACACGCTCCAGGGATCTAAACCTTGTCATCACAATAAACAAAACATGCTGGAGGGATAGGTTTCTGGCCCAGAGACTCCCCAGACTCTGGAATAGATTGCCCATACATGTCAAGCAGAGTGCCTCTTTGGTCCTCTTTAAAAGGAACCTTGACGATTGGATGAGAGAAAGGAAATTCACCCCGGGGATCATGTCAGTCACCCTGCTAGACAGGGGTCCAGGGAAGTAAATAGTGTGGGAAGAAATAGCCAGGGAATTGTTATGGCTAGGCTTGTATAGGCCCTAGGGCTGATAGCCTAGTACCAACCTATGAACCTATGAACCTATGACATCTGCAGGAATATCCTCAAGCACACCTACTACTTGTTTCCTCTTACACTCTCCTTGTCAAGATGAACCCTAACCAAAGGTATGTAGAATGGGGTCCCTCCCAAAGCTCTGACTGGAGTGGACTGTCCCAGCAAGTACTGCTATTCTCTAACCACTGCAGGCCTCACAATGGATATATCAGAAGCTGTGGGTCTCTCTTAGCAGTGACCAGTTTACCATCTACTAAGATAAGATATACATTTTGTTATTAGTTTGACACTCCCGTTCTTTCCAAACAACATACCACTGGCGGTTTATCAGCCCCACTACCTGGCTCCCTCACCTTTTGATTCTCAGCTTGCCTCAGTGGATATCTGGCTGCTATGTGGCCCATCTGATTACATTTGAAACATCTAATCCCTAACCATGTACTTGGACTAATAGTTTCCCCATGTTGCTAATGTACCCTTATGTCCACGTGCAGCACTGGGTATCCTTTTCTTATGTATTGGTGCTCTGCTTGGTAAGTAGAGATCTCCTTTTCTCCCCAACTACTTCACAGTGTTACACTCTTGATCTGCTATCCAGATTCTCATGTCATTAGGCAAAGTATTGAGGGGTTGTTTTCTCAACACAGGGTCTGCCAGTCCCTCAGATGGGATGATCTGACACTAACTCACCCATCTGTGAAAGTAAGTACTTAAATCAGCGATATAATCACATAAACTTTCATCTGTCTTGCATCTATGTTCATGAATTTTTTTTTATAAGCTTCAGGTGTTAGTTTAAAATGATCAAGAAGACAGTTTTTACTTTATCATAACTCAATCTACATCAGACAGTTTTGACATGGCCTGAACAGCTTTGCCATGGAGTAAGGGAGTCAGGAGCTAAACCCAGAGCTCATGGTCAACATCATACAGTCTACATACCCTCTCAAATATATGAACAAAACTATCAATGTCATTCCTATCCCTGTATTAAGGAAAAGGTTAATGACCTCTACAGCTTCTGAGGTCCAGTTATTCCCTTCCCCATTACCTCCATGACACTCTTAAAGGGTCTGAAGCTCCACTTCATGCCAGTGCTGTCTCTCATTCTCCTTGGCTTCTAAACATTTGCCCTCCTCCAATTCATATTGACACTGTTTCTCCTCAGCCTCCAGTCATTTGGCCTTCAGGCACAGACTCTCTCACTCCAGACAGATTTTCAGGTCCTCTAGGGAAAAGGTGGCATTTCCTGTCTTGGCAGGTTTCACATCCTTAGCACCAAACTGCATATCCTCCAAACTGCTGGTCTGAGCTCTGGCTGCAGCTAAGGTGGAGATGATTGCTTCCTTAGGTTGACATGTACCATTCCTCTGGCTTCACACTCCTTGGTCAACTGTTTCTTTGTGAGTCTACTATAGTCTTTTGCTGACATATCTGCATGTTGTCCATGACTAAGTAAAAATAAATACAACTGTGGTGGACTGAGATTCTGTATGTGTGGCGGTGAATAGTGCACACTTTAATGACCACTACCCACAGGCTTCTGAAGTCCAATTAAAAACTCCACATCTACCACCAATATGTTAATATCCCACTGAACTGCCACCAATATGTGACATCCAGTCAATATCCCACAGAACTACCAACAATATGTGACGTCCTCTTACTATCTTCGGTCAGTAACTAAGGAACTTCAATCCTCACTACTGACACCGATGTTAGACTGTTACTTAAACAGGAGTAATATTTCACAATTTTCCCTAAGAGCACAACAGGAACACACTCTATAACCAGGAACTGGACTGTATACTTCTGTTCACCCCTAATGTAACTGCTTATTACACACTCCAAGAGCAATGTGTTCCAGTTTAAGACCTCTGATACACTCACACTTAAATAAATTGAATCTCATACATCCAAACATTTCTTGGAAAGCCTGCCACATATTTCCAGCTGTGCCCCTTCCCCCAAATGATACAGCAGAATGCTGTCCCCAATCAGAGCATCTACATGCCCTTTCAAAGGGCTGTCCAATTATTAAAATTAGATATCAAAAAAAATGGTAGCATATGACCTAAATCAGCCAGGCTTTTGGAGTGGCCCAGGAATTATCAAAGAAGGTATAAGCAGTGTCAAATCACTAAAGAATACAGTAATTAATCAGCCACAATGTAAGATAATAAAAATATTTAATAATGAGCAAAATTATTAAAAATATAAGCAGCAATTCAATATACAAACAGTATTCAATCACCAGGAAAATGAAATTAATTCTGAAGGATAGAAACTCAGCATTTAGAAAAACTCTAATCAGCTATAATTTCCTGTCTAACTGAAGAATACTGTTACTGACCCTGATCTAAATTAAATATTACAGCAGAGCAAAGGCAGGCTTGCAATTCTTGGTGAGTCCTTTGGGTATCCACTGCTCAGTATAACTGAACTGTGAACTCAACATAACTGAACTGCAAACTGAACTGAACTGTGAAAAGTTCAACTGAACAACTGTTCAAACTCTCTTCAGAAGGCTATTTTATAAATTAGGTTAACTGTCTTAACTGTTCCAGTTCAATTTTCATTTCACTCTTCGAAAATCAACAAACAGTTGCTTATTAAAGTTCCATCATGCCTTTCAGTCTCTGACATTAAACACAGAGCAATTGGAAACATTCTTATGACATCGGTAGATCAGCTGACTCTGAGATAGTCTGCATTTAGAATCTCCTTTACAAACATGCACAGTTAGAAATGTAAAGGAACACTGCTCAGCTCTTTAAACATCTTATACAAACACAGTATTAATCAACATAAAAAACATATTTACAATATCATAGCTAGTCATGGTGGCATATAATACACAGGTTAATCTGAAATTATGTGCAAAACTTCAGCCAGACATCCTAGCACAGATGACAGTGTCTAATTTCTTCACAATCCTCACATATGTCCTAATGATATGACCTCCTGGTAAGTCATTATTATCTGCAATATTGTTGTGTAATATATGTGTCACATGTCATTAATGATATACAGCATGTGATGTAGGTACATTTTCCTGAACTGTGTCATCTTGTGTTTGTTATAGCACATCATCTGCCTTTATTAGTCCAACCACTGATCCAGATGTGGGCTCTGATGTGTCTCAGTATGGTAGCATGGCTCCTAGCATAAAGAACACAGACTTGGTGATACCGTCTGGCCCAGATGGTAACAGTCATGTGTGTGCAGCTATAGCTTTAAATATGAAAGAAAACCTGTCCAGCCATTTCTGTCAATAAGGCAACATCAGATGTTGGACAGGATGACGCCTGTGGACCGCAGTCCCATGTTGAGTCTGCTGGTGATGTTGACAGATCCACACAGCATGTCAATACTCCCCATTGCAGCATACATAAACGTGTAGTTGGTGTGCATTGGCACATGTAAGAGGGTTTCAGCCTACTCTTATGGGCAAATGAACATTGACAGCAACATCATTGAAATTATATCTATGCACTTGCTTATGTCACAAATCATGTTGCACGCCAGCTGTATGTGCTACATGAAGGATAGGAGTACCAATATGGTGAGGTTACTGCATCACTGGCTGCGCAGAATGAAAGCATGTTATTTTGGGTAAGGTCCATGGAATCCCTGGCTACAACAGCACTACAGCAGTGCTGTAGTACAAGCAGGATGTGTGCCCTGACTGTCCTTCGCCAATTGCCACATGGGAGAGCCAGGCTCCCTCTCAGTGAACCAGACCTTGCTAATCGGACATCGATGTCTATGCTGCAGTGTTTACACACTTCCACTTCTGGTGCATTTGATGTGGGCTCAGCAGTCATGATCAGACAGTCAGCTCTCATTCATGCTCCTACCCACATTGTATCTCCCCAAGCTGGCATCACCCCATCAGCCTCCTCTGTGGTGCAACTTGGACCACGTGTTTCCATATGTGGTAGGGGCAGACCAGACTGTGGTGATAGCTATCAGTACAGGTGACCTAGAGTGCAATAGAGTAACACTAACAGTTGATCCTCTCTGTCCAGTATTGTCAGTCTAAATTTTTAATTTCTCCAAGACTTTTAGGTTTCTAATACCATGAAGGGAATGGACCCCATTCCTTAGTCAAAGTATGAATAAAGTTCATGAAATTAATATTGTTTCAATATTTGAGGTTAGTCAGAAGTTTTCCTTGCAGCACCTGCAATATGTCCAGTAATGACTCCTTCTGTAATTCATGCGGAGTTACATGTATTGGTAACATATCTAAATACGATTGTAAATTCTCTTTTGTAAGACTCATTACTCCTACTTCTACTATTGTAACTGTCTGGTTATCTTTTCACCCCATTGCCCTTGTTTCTGCCTGAAAATCCTGGCATTTTATGAGTCTGTGTCTTTCTGTACATAAGACACTGTAGTCACAGGGTGTAGCAATTTCAATGATCAATGCTACTTTTGTCTTCTTTTCATGGATTAGTATATCTGGTTTTCTCTTATCTATTTTTTGAACTGTTGGTAATGGGTAATCCCATGTGATGTAAACTTCATCATGTTCTATAATGCTTTGTGGCTCATGTTTCCAATATCTTTCAACTACTTCAATATTATAATGTTCACACAGTGCACAATGCAACAATCTTGCCACATTATTATGCCTTTCAATATACAGTCCTCCTGATATCAGTATATCACAACCAGCAACAAGATGTGCAACTGTTTCTAATTCTGTTTTACCAGACCTACATTTGTCAGTTTCTCCCACATATTCAATGGACATTACAAACCAATGTGTACATAGTCCACAGTCTTGGGCCTCCAATATTAATCTTTCATCTTTTTGTTTAAATTCACCTCTCCTTAACCATTCCTGCATTCAGTCCTGATCAACATGAGGCTGTTCCAAGAGTTTTCTGTTCTTGCAGCTATATTTATGCATTTTCCACATTTCTTGTCTTCACATATGATCCTTCGCCTTATATTCTCTCTTTTATTTTTTTGCACAATTAGTGTCTGTCTGATTTTTATCTGCTTCTGGTTTGATTTCTATTCCTTCTTGACAAGAATATGCTTTTACTAAACTAAGCAGGGAAGTCATTTTAGACGTATTCTTCTCATGTTTAAAAACTTTCACTATGTTTGGGTCTTGTGAGGTCAACAGATATGTATGCAGTCTTATGATTTCAGATATATTCAAGGAAGTCCATACCTCATTCAGAATGGAGAATATATAGTCTTGGTATGCACTGATTTTTAAAAATCATTTGATGAGCATGAAGCATCCTTCTTGTTTTCCTGTCCAACCAATCCATCACCTTTTGGGGCCAATCAATCACTCCAAAACTGTAAGTTAGGACAGAAAAAGCAAATTGGTTTATAGCTTGGACTTTGTTCCTAGATGTCAGCGCTGCTTTCAGTATTAATTTTAGTGGGTCTATATTAGAACACCAAAAGTTTACTTCAGCGAACACTCACATGAGTGAAAATGCTGGTAATTGAACTGCTTATTGTGGGGGGCTGTGCCCCCCCACTCCCCCCCACTAATTATATATTACAACTCCGAGATCACACTACAGTGAGGAAAGGCAAATATCTCACTTCTCACTGTACCATGACTCCACAAACACCCTTTCATTTACCAGTGTTTTCGCTCATGTGAGCATTTGCTGAAGTAAACTTTTGGTGTTCTAATTTAAACCCAGGTTTAATCTTCTAATATATTCCTTCCTAGGTTTAATTCACATTTGTTCATGTTTTATTGTTGATCCTTCATCAGCTCCCAAATATTTGCACACTCCCTTCTTGCTCAGGTTATTTTATATCACATTCCTGTCTCAGGCTGATGTTTTCTTTGTGCTGCAGCTTTACTGCTTTAAAGGTTTCCCCCCTCATTTATCAAGACAAAATTACATTCTTATATCTTCTGAAAAATTTTTACCCCTTGCAGTTATACTTTCAGTTCCTCTATTGATGAACTATACAGTTTTAAATCATCCATAAAAAGCAGATGACAAACGTCTTTACACATTGTTGTTTTCTGGGAGCCAAATTGCAGCCATGACCTAATCAAAAATGGCAGTGGTGATAAAGACTCACCCTGGAATATCCGCCTTTGAATTTTTATCCCTGGAATAAAAATGGGTCCTTTTACAAGGCTTAACTGCAAAGTGGTTTGCCAATGTTTCATGGCAGGTGTAATGTAATCGATCAGTGCAGGGTGTATCATACACATTTTTAATGACTCTTTTATCCATGAATGTGGAATTTGTCAAATAATTTTTTGTACTCTATCCATGCCCTACTTAAATTCTTCCCCTTTTTATAGTTCTCCATTATGACATTATTTAACAATAAATTATCCTTTGTTCAATATGACTTTCTTTTGTTACCCTTTTGTTCTATTGCTATGATTGATCTTTTATAAATGGCTATAAACTCTGTCGGCATCAACTGCAGTGTATAGTTTATATGTCAATGGAAGACAAGTTATTGGTCTGTAATTTTTAGAATAGCTTGCAGGTTTACTCTTAAACAGGAATATTGTTTATTTTCCCTTTATTAGCCAGGTTGGTGTCTGTTTGAGGTGCACATATAAATAGTTCTTACTCATGGCTAAATCTTCATGTAAAGATGTTAAAACTTTTAACCAGAAGTTAAGTACTGCATCTGGACCTGAGGTTTTCCAGTTAGGCACTTTTCTTAGCTTTGTTTCAATCTCTCTGGCCATTATTTCATATGCTGTACATTTGAATGTCTTATTCTTTTTTTTTTTTTTACTTCTTCTATCCACTTAGCATCTTTGTTATATTCTACAGTATCTTTAGATATTTCTCAAAAATGTATCTATTTCTTCTTTTTTTATTTGTTCGGTGGTGTTTCACTTCTTTTTGCATTGTTTCCCAGTTCTCTATAAAACTTTTTGGGTCATTAATAAAGTGCTTATTTTGTACTTTTCCTTTATATTTATCTGCATATCTTCTACATTTTATATAAGATCATTATAAACAACAGTTTTATTAATTTAACTTAAGTACACTATAACCGTCTTAACCATAATAATGCTTAATTTTTAAAATGGATGTTATGGAGCATGAATTTTTGACCCAGGATAACTCAAGGCATTTAATTGTAATTGTCATACCAACTCCCTTTTGTCCAAATATTCTTTCTTTTATAAATATACCCCTAGCATTCTGATACATTTATTCAATAACCATAAAATAGAATTTATGCCCAGTTAAATGTCTTGAGTCATCCTAGGCTCAATTCATACTCCATAACATCCATTTTAAAAAATAAGTATTATTATGGTGAACAAAGTTAATAGGACTGTTGTTTATAATGATCTTATGTAATGTTTTATAACTTAGGTTTTTACATTTTTTTATTATTGTTATTGTGTGAGTTAATCGGTTGATTGATTAATTATTGTCATATGATAGTGAAAAGTATATTTAAATACTTTTGAAGGGTTGTTTGATTTGTTCTGATGAATTTCCACTATAAAAATTGTTGGAACAAAAAGGGCTTAAAATTTAATAAAATTTATTTTAAAGTTACATGGATCCTTGTGAGTTACAAAGGTGTTCATGGTTATTTATTCTACAGAAAGTTCCAGACCATCTTCCTGTGTCACATTCTCTTCAGTTTCATCCTGTGTCATCCTTTGCTCTTTAATATGGGAACTCACTGGCCTCCGCTCTACATCATTGGCTGCATCAGAGTTGCCACAGTTTCCTGTTCCTTCCCTTGCTGTTAAACTCCAACTGAACTCTTGTACTGGTTTCCTATGAAATGCTCCACAGTATCTTCAGATGGCAACTGATCAGATGTTTATCATTTCAAAAAGAATAATAACAGTCTCAACAAACACATTATAATAACATTATGCACCCTATTACATTTTTACATAGCTAAAAACAGATCCAAATTATCTTGGTCAGAATACAAGAACATGGCAAAAAAGCATATATTGGCTAAGGAACTTTACACAAAAAGTCAAAAGAACCAAACATATTATCAGAACTATTGCAAAGCTTTAATTGATATTCTATCATAAATGGCAAAACAAATGTAAATACATATGGATAGTAAACACACCTTTTAGTTAAAAGTAGTAATTCCATTAAATAAGGTGACATTTTTGTAGATATGTGTATATGGCATAGTAGTGTAGATATTTTGTATTTCATTATACTCTCATTTGTTACCATAATGTATAAGTGAATTGTCTTAGAACAATAGCCTGACTAAGCCATAACATAAGCATAACTTCATGGTAATTCATTATTATAAGTTTAGAAAATCTGAATTTATTTAATACAGTGTGTTTATACCTAGTTTAATAATTTGCCCATGTCAAGCAATATGTAACACCAAAAGTTTCCTATGTTGTGTTCTGTTTATCCTTTTCTTTTTGCATTTAAGAGTGAAAAATATTCAATAAAAAGATATATGAAAAAAAAAAAAACTGATCAGATGTTTACTACTCCACTGGTTTCTCCTTAATTTGGGGATCCATTGCTCTACACTGCTGTGATGGTATCAGAGTTAGATTTTCTACAGTAAATCCTTCACTTCACAGGTAATCCATAACCTAATTTTCTATTTCTTTAACTTCTCTATTACTAATCCTCTTTTCTACTTTTCCACTTTTTTTTGTATTGTAAAATTTTCCATATCCAGATGCTTTGCCTATATTTTGCTTCAATTATCTTTGGTGCTGCTCTTTTGTACTGTTTAGTTTTGCTTTCTCGTTTACATAAATATTGCAATATATTAGATCTCTTTTTCTTCCTTGTGTCATTACGTCTTGTTCTGATGTCTGCTTCTCCTTACTTTGGGGTATCCATTGTTCCATCATGCTGTGATATAACCTGTGTTAGACTTTCTGCACTATATCCTTTACTTTGCAGGTATTGCATAACTTCAGCTTCTTTTTTTCTAACTTCTGCTTTTCTAATCTTCTGTTTTATCTCCCTTCTTTGCAATCTTATTTTTTGTATTGTGAAACTTTTCATATCTGGATGCCTTTGCCTGTATTTCTCTTCAAATATCTTTGGGGCTGCCTTTTTGTATTGATTAATTTGGCTTTCTCCTTTGCATAAATATTGCACCATATCAGAATCTCTTTCTTTCCCTTGTCCATATTTCTTTTTTATACATTTCAAAGTATCTAAATGTTGTTCTTTATATTTCTCACTTCCTCAGTCTCTTCTTTTTCCAAACATTCCAAGGTTTCTTGGTCTATATAATGTTTTACATAAATCTGTTGTATTAATGAACACAATTTTTTGAAGCTTCAGACAGTTTTTTTTGTAAACATTTATTTATTTTCTCCAAATCTTTTGGGTTTCAAATGCAATGGACTTTATTAACCAGCATGTACATAGTCCACTATCTTGGGCTGCCAAAATTAACCTTTCATCTTTTGGTTTGAATTTACCTCTCCTTAACCATCCCTACATTTGATCATGATCAACAGTTTTAAATTATGCATAAAAAGCAGATTACAAATGTCTTTACAAGTTGTTGTTTTCTGGGAGCCAAATAGCAGCCATAACCTAATCAAAAATGGCAGTGGTGACAAATACTCACCCTGGAATATCCGCCTTTGAATTTTTATCCCTGGGATAAAACTGTGTCCTTTTACAAGGCTTAACAGCAAAGTGGTTTTCCACTGTTTCATGGTAGGTGTAATGTAATCCATCAGTGTAGGGTGTATCATACACATTTTTAATGACTTTTATCCATGAATGTGGAATCTGTCAAATAATTTTTGTAGTCTATCCATGCCCTACTTAAATTCTTCCCCTTTTTATAGTTCTGCATTATGACATTATTTAACAATAAATGATCCTTTGCTCAATATGACTTTCTTTTGTTGCCCTTTTGTTCTATTGCTATGATTGATCTTTTATAAATGGCTATAAACTCTGTTGGCATCAACTGCAGTGTATAGTTTATATGTCATTGGAAGACTAGTTATTGGTCTGTATTTTTAGGACAGCTTGCAAGTTCACTCTTAAACAGGAATATTGTTTTTCCCTTTATTAACCAGGCTGGTGTCTGTTTGAGGTGCACATATAAATAGTTCCTACTCATGGCTAAATCTTCATGTAAAGATGTTAAAACTTTTAGCCAGAAGTTATGTACTGCATCTGGACCTGCAGTTTTCCAGTTAGGTGCTTTTCTTAGCTTTGTTTCAATCTCTCTGGCCATTACTTCATCCCATTTCATATACTGTACATTTGAATGTCTTACCCCAGGATTCACTAAACCTCTGTGTAAGACTAGATTAGTCTTACATGGAAGAGCCAGTCTAAGTGTAAGACTGCAGCGCACCATGCATATTAATGAGGTGTGCTGCCTCAACTCTAAGGCTAACACGGGGCATGCACGAGGGCAGGGGGCATGTCGGACAGCTGAGCAGTCCAAAAATCCACACTCCTGCAAGTTCGACACTCGGGAAATGTCTACTTACATTAGTGAGTCCACTCAAATGTGTACATACCCAAGACTACACTCCCCAAAAATTCTAAACCCCTGTACAATTATAAAATGTAAAATTTTTTCTTTTTTTTTATTATTTCCGATATAGCTGCCCATATTTGCGCTTGTTTGTGCGAGTTTGCCCATTGCTTAGCTACAGTTAGTTAGAAGAGGATAGTAAGAAACATATATGCAAATTAAGCAAAATAGCAATAGCTTAGTGGTAGAGCCTTCACACAAAGAGGAGACATTCCCTGTTCGAGTCCCACCACCCCCCTTTTATTTTCTGTTGGAAATCTGTATATAAAAATAATTCCTGATATTTATCATTTGAATTTTTGTAAAAAGCATTGAAATGGCCTATGTAATAGTGAACAAATTTTATATATATATATATATATATATATATATATATATATATATATATATATATTTTTATAAGAAGGTGAAATGGTTATGCATACTGATGGATGCCTAAGTAACGTATCTTAAGCAATGTGAAGCACTGCTAAGCAAAGTTTACCAGTATTAAGCATATTTAAATGTAATTGCTCGTAGCTGAGCACTGTGTTAACTAGCACAATGGCTTTGCATGTAGCTGCGCATTGCGCCAACTAGCGCAAACAGAACATGTCTGCGTGGAGTTACGCGCCATGCTAACCAGTGCAATGTCTGGCAACGTTGAGCAATGTAGAGCAACATAGAGCAACGCTGGGCAAAGTTGAGCTAAGTCGGCTAAACACAGCCACACCTCCTAGCCAGTCTGGCCAGTAGTAAAATAAAAAGCACTGACAGGGCTCAAACCCATGATACCGTGCACCATAATCACAGTACTGAACCACTAAGCCATGACAGCATTTCATAACCATGCACTTTCAACATACACATACATATCAATGGAAGTTTACCCATTGCTAAGCAGGTGTGCCTTCAGCTGAGTTTTTTCAAAACTGGCCAATCACAAATAAGTGCGGTAAATGAGGCATATTTAAGCTCCATAGGAGGGAATACTTGCCATAACTGGTTGTATCTCCCATCTGCAGGCAGCATGGCTGGTGCTGGAGAGGGCTCTCGATTTTGAGTGCAATGTTGGGGCATTGAGGAGTCAAAAGTAATGGTTTGGCTCCTTGTCCATAATCATGAGGATAGACTCCTGCAGGGCCAGTACCAGGGCACCCAATACAAAGTGGAAGCCTGGAACCGTCTAGCTTATGAACTCACCAGTGCCACAGGCGTCCCTCAGACTGGTGAGCAGGTCAGACACCACTACTCAGACCTGAAGAGACAGAAGGAGGATCAACTGGACCAGTGGATCCAGGAGGCCCGTGGGATGGAAAATGCCCCACTACAGAGTAAGTAGCCATGGAATTAAGTATGTAAAAATTGCT
Source organism: Protopterus annectens (assembly GCF_019279795.1). Classification (NCBI taxonomy): domain Eukaryota; kingdom Metazoa; phylum Chordata; order Ceratodontiformes; family Protopteridae; genus Protopterus; species Protopterus annectens. The sequence continues at coordinate 270,350,105 of NC_056725.1, read as the reverse complement.
ATTCTAGTCTATACTATGGATAGGTATGTATCAATATCACTTCATTTACTTTACAGCTGCAGGTGCCCACGCTGCAAACCAGCAAGTCTATGCAGATAGGCTGCTAAGGCTGCGCCACCAGGCAGGTTAGTAATTATTATGCATGTACTGTTATATAAAATAAATAAGAGAGCCAGAAAAAAAGTGTTTTAACCCAATAAATAAAGGTATAATAATTCTTTAATAATTATTCTGCATGTACTGTTATATAAAATAAATGAGAGAGCCTCTAGAAAAGTGTTTTAAGTCTTTAATAAAGGTATACTTTCTGGAGTGTATTTGTGTCAATTTCTTTGATATCTTGTTGTACTCTTGCATTATAGAAATAGTACTGTTGTATTAAGCGCTGTTAACCCACACTTGGGTAGGCCCATATAAAGGGATGAAAAGAATGCCAGTAGCTTTTAAGCATATTTACAGTCCTTAACTGTTGGCTCATACCCAGCATGTACAGGTTAATCTGGCACATGAGTAGCTTGGTATTGTGTTCCCCAGAAATGTCAGTGTGCTGCCAGAAATGAAGGGAGCTGTTAACATATAACTGATAATTTCACCTGAACATATCTAGATAATTATATGAAAGTAGAGCTGTCAGTGTACCATCTCAGCAGTAGTGTGTCTGAGCAACTCACAAAATATGTAGCAGTAACATCTCCATCCCGGACAGTTTGTATGTCAGATACAGCTCATGTATATAAAGATCTAGCAAAACCCATTTCACAATTTAAGGACAATTGGGTAGTGTAATAATACATGTAGGTGACATATAATTGCAGTTAATAGGAATGTAGTGTAAACTAGAAAGATATATAAGTTGTTAATGGAGCTATCTTTTTCCACCCTGCTGTATGTGCATAAAAAATGCAATTCCACACCTCAATGCGTATGTCTAATCTCAAAACATTTGTTGGGACATATGTCCTATTGGCTTATAAATATCTGCATTTATTTTGATGCATGTGCCCTGTTCAAATACCGCAATATTGGTGGCCTGTTGCCATCAATTAAATCTGCATGCTGTTGTTCTATATATGCATGTGTTATGCTTGCTGTTCAACTGTTGGAACTCTGGTGTGTTGGGTTAATGGGAATACTTCTGCATGCTGTTATAACTAATTGAGAATGCTGTTGACTGTTACTAACCCATATTTTCACTAAATCCTCCAAAATATAGAACACATGGGAAGGTCGGTCCCAGCGCACCCACCTGTCCCACCTCAGCTGGTGATGGCACCTGGCACCGGCAGGTCCAGTGCCCAGCCTGGGACCTCCTCCTCCTCCATTGGCCCTGTGCCACCTTCAGGTGGAAGCACTGCAGGGGATGGGGCTCACCCCCCGTGCAAGCATGGGTGGAGGAGGGCCACGTATCACCCTCCGAACGGTCTGGGCTGTGGTACATAGAGAGATCAAGCATTCTGTTGCTGATCTTCTATGCCAGCTTGAGGTACAAGTGGCATGACTTACGGGTGATCCTGCCCCTCCTATGCAGCCCCCAGCATAGCCACCTTCTGGGCTGTGAAGGTGCAGTGGTGACTGCCCATGGGTGGGGATCTCAGTTCCACTGTTGCCATCTGTGGGCTCATGGGCTTGCGATTTCCAAACATCCTTCCCCGTCAGTGGTGTTCACCCACCACATGTGTCATATTCCGCCCCTGTATGTGTCTTGTTTGTCTTGTCTGTTTACCTCCCCAACCTACCTCCCCAAATATACCTGATTCCCCTACTCCACATTCCACTCTCACCTGAAAAAAAAAAAAAACAGAAAAAGTCAATCTGCTCCCAAAAGAAAATTACACCCCATACATAGCTGCCCATTTTGCACACATGTTTGCTGGACACATAAAATGTAATTTAATTGGCAGTACAACACACTTTGTTGTCCTCACCCCTCTCTCAGGGGTGGAAGGTTTCATATTTCCCTCCAAATGTATTGCATATGCACAGCTGTTGCTGTTAAAGAAATGGGCAGCTATGGACCTTCCCTACACCCGTCCTGCACATCCCAAGCTGTTTTCCCTACTGTCTGTCCCTCTTTGTGCCTCATTTTCACCACTTTCCTATCTCCCCATGTTTTTTCTTTCAAAGAAATGAGAGCGGGGGTTAGCGGGAGTAAGCACTTTTAAGCAGTAGCTAGTGGATATGTGCGAGTGTGCGCTTGTGTGCGCTTAGCTAAATATTGAAAAGCATTGCACAAACTGGCGCAAACCCACTTACAACTACTTAAAAGTGCCTTAGTCACTCTGTATGTGAGTGTCCTTGTTCTGCTCAGCAGCAAAATAAAACACCTCTGTCAGTCTCTTGTACACACTACACTGCATGAAGTACCACTAAACCACGGTAGATCTACAACACATCGGTGCTGAAATAAATATATCATGCATCAGAGTGAGTGAATGTAAAGGAAAAATAGGAATGCCATAACACACAACTTGTTCTGTGGATCTTTACCAGCAGTTGTTGTGGAAATGCATTACATGACTGTGATAAGAGAAGCAGCCATTCTAGCAGGAAATAATGTTACAGCAGCACTTTACAAGCCCCACACAGTATCAGAGCAGGACAAACACTGGCATATCTGATTAGGGCAGAGGCCATACCTCCCAACTGTGTCTAATTTTCAGGGATAGTCCTGATTTTGAAACAAATTTTATCTTTGTCCCTCTGAATCCCTCTGAAAAGTACTGACGTTGGCCAGAAATGTGGTGAATTACACTTAATAAATAATGATAATAAGTAAGAGTTGGATACGTTGGGCAAAAAGGTGGTGAATTACACTTAATGAATAATGATAATAAGTAAGAGTTGGACACATTGGGCAGGAAGGTGGTGAATTACACTTAATGAATAATGATAATAAGTAAGAGTTAGACACGTTGGGCAGAAAGGCGGTGAATTGCACTTAATGAATAATGATAATATGTAAGATTTGGACACGTTGGGCAGAAAGGTGGTGAATTACACTTGATGAATAATGAAAATAAGTAAGAGTTGGACACGTTGGGCAGAAAGGTGGTGAATTACACTTAATGAATAATGATAATAAGTAAGAGTTGGACACGTTGGGCAGAAAGGTGGTGAATTACACTTAATGAATAATGATAATAAGTAAGAGTTGGACACGTTGGGCAGAAAGGTGGTGAATTACACTTAATGAATAATGATAATAAGTAAGAGGTGGACACCACTTGTACTTCAGAAAAGGTGTATTAATCCATATGCTCTGGTTCTCTCAAAGTCTCAACTTAATGTCTCTAATATTTTAAAGGTGTACCTCACTTTTACCTACTTTGCTCTGAGTCTGTTCAAATATGTACTTGAGTGTTTGAGAGGCCTGGCAGAGGCAGAAACACACAGGCATATCAGCTTTTTTGCTGTTACACACTGTGCAAATAGCTTTGGAAGGAGTTCCAGAAGCATACCCTTATGTAGGAGTACAACACTGAAATACAAAAGGATGTAGCAATATACTGGTAGCAACCACCTGCAACAATGTCATTGTTCCAGTGCTGAAAAGACCTGTGTGGTGCACAGACAAAGAATAACAGGCTAACCTCTGGCTACCATGTGGATAGGTCACAGACAGACTACTTGCCTTGATAAACTAACAGGTACACAGCAACCCTTTAAGTCCAGAAAGATAAAATTCACACAATAATACATAATGCTCCCTGTACTTCTGCACCCCTGCCCAAATGTAGAATATACCTGTGTGTTAAGGGTCTACCAAGGATGTAGGCAGGCATACTCAGTACTGAAATTTGTCCAATTTTCTTGAGCAGCCTGTGCTAATGTCAACACTAAAAAAGCACAAACTGTTCAGAAGTGAGTAAATTAATATCCACAGTATCGCAGTTCACAAACAATTCATGTGCCAAAGGAATACATCTCAATAACTAGTTTTGTATGGCAGTTAATTGTACAATTAGAAAAGAAAGTACATACTCCCATGTATCTTGGGTTAGCATTTTGAGGGCTGAGTACAATTCTACACTGACAAGTGTGTACTGAAAGCAGCAACATTCAGGTCTGAGTACAACATTTAAATCACGGGCTACACCCCTGTCTTCAGATATAAGAACTATACCAACCTTCTGCCTTAAACAACGATGTCCATAGCAAACAAGCATGATCCCCTTCTCGGAAAGCTGAAAGGGCCACGCCTACCTGAGTTAGCAATTTATAGCATTGGGTTGCTATGATAGTGATTACTGCAATTACCACACAGCAGGCTGCATGCAATTAGCAAATGGTGGCCACCAATCAGTGCAGAGGCCATCACATGCACATGTGCAAATACCTATAAAAGCAGGCTGTCATTGCTGACAACAAACTCAATCACTCTATTGCAGAGATTGACAGAGAGAGAGAGACAGAGAAAAGCAAACAGAAAAAGAAAAAGAAATAATACCAACTCATACAAAGGGAAGGTATGTAACAGATATGTATTTACTGGCATGTAGTAGATGTTTTTGAAGAGTACTCTACATAATGTGAACCATTCATATGTGACAGCAGTATGTATCCATGCACAGATGTCCTGCTTAACTACTGCCATGGATAATTCAATGTGTACCTGTGGGCAGTGGGACATAACTGTGAAATGTGTAGCTCAACATTAAATGTCAGACATCTGATCCATGTTATCTGTGGTCTGTACAGTAGTGTGGCCAGTGGCTGTTTGGGGGATTAATGCAGACATTTATATAAACATGGGTGTGACAGAGTAACACATGCATGATAGTCATATTAAGGTGTAGCTTAGCACTGGCAACTGCTGTAACAGGCTAGTATACTAATCTAGCATTTGGAGCTATATATACCCCTCTAATGTTACTGTGTGTTCACATGTGACACCTGCTCATGTTGCAGCAAGGTCCAACAGTTCAGCTGTGAGGTCCAGGGACTTACAACAGTGTGGACCGTGTGTGTGTATGGCACACACATACAGAGAGATATATATGTGTCATAAATATTAACATCTGTATATGTGCATAGAGCAAGGGACATATCGCAACTGTTTGTGAAGGGTGGACATATATATGTTGGTGAAGGTTGTTATGTGCATATATGTATGTAGGTTTTAGTGTGTGACAAACAACACAGCATACAGTGCTGGTATATGACATGTGGTGGTTAAACACTGTGGGTGTTTTGTTCAGTTTGCAATGTTGCAGCCAGTGAGGCCTGCTAAAGCTGCCTGGGCTGTGAACACTTTCAATGCATTTCTCACAAGACTGTGCGATATTAGTACATTACTGTATACCTCACATCCTTTGTATAATTGATATTCCCACCATGAAAGGTGGACTGTATATGTGTCTATATGTATATGTATATGTACACCAATGGATGTGTATATGTATGTATGTATATATATATATATATATATATATATATATATATATATATATATATATACACACACAGAGAGAGAGAGTTCATATATACTCACACACCCACATCTACTTGCTGCAATAGATTCTATGTAAAGTTGACTGAGTGTGATGGTCAATGTGTTGGGAAACTGTTTCTGTCATGGTATTATGGGTCCTTGCTTTGATCCCAGCAAAAGCTGTACATGCTGTTGCTAGGCAGATAAAGCACTATGGCATACAGTCTGATGTAGTCCCTTGGTGTTAACTGGGGTGTGTCATTGGAGGCTAAAGCACTACATGTATGCTTATTGGTACTGATGTTGAATCCAAATCCTGTATGTACTGTAGTACTACTTGAAGCTCTTGGCCTAAACAGCAAAGAATGGTGTCTGTCCACATTTCGTGGAACCACTTTTTTGTGTGGTCCCTGTAGTCATCACAGATTACATTCCTTAAGCTTAAGGTTTTGTAAGTAATGACACACAGTACTGTATGGTACACAGGTAAAGCTTATCTGGGTTGCCATACCTTTGTATCTTGTAATTATGTCTGATGTGTGTGTGTGGGTATGCCTGTAGCATGTCCTCTGTCATATGTGTGTTACAACATATAACTGCATATCTAGCAACATTTATAGTTTACTACAGTAGTATGCCACCTATATTCACAATTGTGTACATATTTTGGCCACGGGTTTGCCATCAACAAGTTGTGTGGTATAATGGTAATACTGTAACTTGACCTTATAAACATTGCAAAGGATGACATATTTCTTTATGCATTGGCTTGCTCTATATCTGCTGTGGCTAGGTTGTGCATTGTGTTGCATACAGTGTGCCAGGTACTCTTGTATAGTCTTATATAGTGATTTTATTTTGTTGCTGTGCAGAACATGGTTTATTATATAGAGCATGCCAGGCACTTTCAAGCAGTTGTGGGGTGAGCACTGATAAGTGGTAGTGAAAGTGTTTAATCTCAGTCAGCTAATAGGTTGCTATATATGGCAGTTCAGTGATATCTGTACTGTATAATGTTAAATGTGCCATATGACTTACTCAGGCATATTTTTTCTTTATGTCTTCCAGGGATCATGGCACACCATAGAAATCCTAGCTACAGTAGTGCTGAAGATGAGATTCTTACCAGCTGTATGATTCAGCACTACAGCCTACTATTCTCCAGAACCAGCCAAGACCAGCAGGAGCGTAGTGTAATGTGGCAAGATGTTGTCTGGAGGGTAAATGAGGTAGGCCTGCATAACTGGACATATGAGCAGGTATGCCACCACTGCAGGGATCTACTTAGACATATCCGTCAGTGTGCTTCTGATGTATGGAGCCAACAGCTTGCAACAGGTGTGGGGTTAACATCCACCCCCCCTCACCAGAGTGAAGGAGCTGCTCCTGAGCCTGGTGGCACCTGCCCAACAACAACAGCAGCAGACATTTACCATGATGGAGGTTGGAGCCACCCAGCAAGAACACATGGAGCATGCAGGTAACATGGTATATCTGTAGATTACTGTTACCTCTATTGGTAGATCATGCATATGTGAGATGTGTACTGTGTAGTTAGAAGATGCGGAGCCTGTTGTTGTGCAATACTGATCATTTGGAACATAATCTGTAGGCCTGTGAATGTAAACTGTTGTTCTACTGTAAGATAGCAAACCCAGAGCAATGCCACAGTTGTCACCACTGACTAACAGTCTCATATCTATGTAGGTCCCTCTGGTGTGACAGCAAGGCAGCAGACAGATGCTGGTGAGTGTGTTCTACATTTATTATTGTAAATGAAAAGTGCATGTCATAGTTAAGGTGTAGGCCATGTACACATGTAGCACACCTACCCATAATGCATGCTGTGCATGTTTGCTGTGAGGCCACACACATCTCACTAATGTGATTAGCTGCCTCAAACACATGCAATACACAGACCATATCAAACAAATGTGGCTACACTATAGTGACCATTGAATAGACAGAGTCGATACACAACATGCACATAACATACACAATTATGTCATACACAGAACATGTTAACATGCTACACATGAAGGATTCACAAACCCTCTGTAAAGTCACACTCCAGTATCTCAAATGTCATCGACACAGCACACATAATATACCTGAGGAGTAGAGGCCTATCATGGGGCAGTGAAACACTCTACAACACACAACATATTCATGTTAGGGAATGCTCCTTATTGGCCTCCTTACAAACCCATGTAACAACTGGTTGTGAAATTGTGAATGTAGCCATGGTAAGTGCAGTTCCAGTACAGCATGATAGGTGCTGATTTGGGACACATTTGTAGCCTTGAATGACCACATGATGCTTAATGATGATAGCTTATGGTACTACACCCAATACAGTTATTGTAATCACAGTACTAAACATAGCTTTCATTGCTATACACCTCAATGTTGTGTGTGTGCAAACATATTCACCTCTAAACAATATGCATACCAATCACCATTTGCACAACCGACGCATATATGTCTTGTGATGCTATTGAGTGGCTAGGTCATATGACTCACATTGGGTATGTGCGATGTTTAAATTTGCAGTTGTGTTTTAGCATGCCATGCCATGGATGCCACTAGCATGTCCACAATATGATCTACACTCACCATAACTACTGTACATTGGGTATGTGGACCAATGGTATTCCATCAGTTATACATGCATCACTGATATTGTGTGTATACACATCGTGCATGAGCTAAAACTGTGTCCACAATTATTTGCTAAAGACACAGAGGCTCTAATCAGAATTGGATATCTATGTGACACACACATACACATACAGCCATGGTATGTAGACATGTGAGTGATGGTGCACAGTACATTACAGAGATTTGAATACTTGCACAGCAATGTTGTATCCATGTATGCATTGCGTTCCAGGGGGAGGCCAATCACCGAACAAGAAAACACATGTATCAAAGCCATGCATACTGTTAGTAACAAGGACTGCCTACACTTACACTGCATGCTGTTGAGCAACACATGTCCTGCATGCTGACATGTGTGATATGACTGTTTTGCTTGTGATACTGTACCCCACCATTAACTGCTATTGAGTATGTTCTGAGATTGCCGGTGGTGTGTGTGTGTGTGTGTGTGTGTGTGTGTGTGTGTGTGTGTGTGTGTGTGTGTGTGTGTGTGTGTCTGTCTGTCTGCTTTAGTGAGGAGTGTATTTGTATGTGTGCATGTGTACATGTGTGCATGTGCATGTGTTCATGTGCATGTGTGCATGTGGTCTGACATCATGTGCAGGTCTTAAAGTGTGTTTCCTGTTTTCCTCTCACAGGTGTTGAGGTGGGGCTGGTTCAGTGCAGCAGGGAACCTGATGTTACTGACACAGATAGTGATAATGAGGATAGGTGTGTTGAGGCACAGGCAGGTTTGTCAGGGTCTGTTGTTGGGCCACCAATTGACAGTACACAAGTCTCCACCCCATCCATGCACACAGTCATACTGCCTATACATCCATCATCACCAATGCCCTTATCAGAGGGACAGTGTACAGTCGGCACTGGCCAGGACCGTGTGGTATCTTTGGCACATGCATGAGGACACAGCAGCCATAGCCAGATGTCTGGAATGGTACCACATAGGCAGATGCCCAGGGGTTCTTGCCAAAGTACTGCTGGTCATCATGCTCTGGCAGATGTGCCACAACTCTTACAATCACATGCATGTTCCAGACTGTCATGGAGGTACAGGCACATATGGAGCGGTACACCAGACAGGGACTAAGGACACAGAGGACTCATAACACCTCTGTAAATTACAGTATCCGTGACCTACCAGGTGCCATATGTAATTACACTGAGGTCATTGATAAATGTTGGGGTGAGACATTAGATGTCCTCCACAATGTCATGTCCATGTGTCAGGACAGTGCAGAACGGTTGAGTCATCGATGTGGACATACGCCAGAAACATCATCAGTTGGCAGTCGCCGTGGATGTCCATCAAATCATAGCCACTCCTGTAGTGCCAGTACCAACCCCAGCAATGTTGGGGGGCTGTCCATAGACCGTCCTAGAAGACCACATGCAGATGGCTTTGGCCAGTCCCAGCAGGGACCTGGATCTAGTGGACATATGTAAACCTCTGAGGATAGTACCCATTCAGGATTAGTACCTGATACTGTCTGTAGCACCCCTGCCAGGCACAGGTCCCATAGCCTTGGCCAGAGATGGTGATCTGTAAAGCCTGCCAGGTACAGTCTGTAGCTGTCACACAAATCCCTGTATATGGTAGCCACATGGTGGAACTGTGTGCAGGCAGACACACACACATAAACCAGACACCTAGGACAAACACATACCCACACACATTGCATCCACATTGGCCCATAACAGTACTCTTGGCCCTCACATACACATGTCGATTGTATGGCTCAGTGTAGGCCTCTGGTAAACCAACAACACACCCTGTGCATATGATGAAACCTGTGCCACCTCTTGTCATCTGTAACATTGATGCAGGAACAGGCTAACATGGTGCTGATGCACAGGGTGACTTTATTACAGTATAGCAATGTTTTAATGTATAGCGTGTTGTCAGCAGTAAAGTGTAATGATATCCTTGAAGGTGTAGCTGAGCAGGCATGATGCATTAAAGCTATAATTATCAATGTAGTATTGTTTACACCAGTGTTTATTCCAATTATGTATTGTCTGCCCATGAGCCACTTGGCTGATGTGTGTAGTTTTGTCAGCATGTGTTATAGATTGGACAGTAAGTGTAGGATGTGTGCAGCACAGATTTGCAGGTGTACATTTGTGAACATGGTTGAGGTGCACTGTCTGCATGTACCTGCATATTGGACACATGAGTAGGGTGACATGACCTTTATTAGACAGTGTTAACACTCCATAGTTTCTATTGGTGTCCAGTATGCATTGTACTACACACATTTTGGAACTTGAGTACATGTGTGTGTATGACACGGTTTGACACTGTGCTGTGGGTGATACTGTTGTTACTATCTGTCATTGGTTTGCTTTCTGGCAGTATACATAACCTTAACAGCCTGCCCATAAACAATTGTTAGATGATGGCTTGACAACTGACACACAGATGTAGGACACACAGTAACATTTGCAGCCTTCAAGTACTATTCTATGCCAGTAACAAGTGGTATTCATCTGCACTCAGTCCTGGGACCACTCCTGTTTGGCATATAGCTTTCTTAGGTACAAACAAACACAGTAGGGATATGTCTGACCATGTTTAGCATTCTACAGATGACACACACATCCTCCAAAAGGGTATCATACAGACAGATACCTGGTGTCAAACCCATGCTGTAAAGCTATAAGCCAAATAAACCATAGTCATTCACTTTTACAAAACATAGTATCCCCAGAGTACCACATAGGTAGTAGCCCTCAAAATGTGGAACAGGTACCGATGTATACATAGAGCCATGTGTTAAGTCATCTCTCCTTTGATAATCACATTTTCAAAGGGTTTTTGAAATCCCTCTGTGGATCGCATAAGCAATAAGGGGTATGCATGCATATCCACAAAGGTTGTTGCACACCGATAATAAATAGCCATCTTTGACAGACTTTGCTGCTTTTGAACAGGTTTCAAATGTACCTCAGGCATAAACCCTCACTCACACTATTCAATAGAAACTGTAATGAGTGTATGTGAAACGGATGACGTAGGCCAGGGATCACTGTAGTGGCTAGGCTTGTCACAAGCATACAGATGTGACCTAAGGTCTGGAAAGTGGCAGCACACTCTGGCAAAGATAACAGATGTGTTCATGGAGAAAGGAGGGTTCCCACCTATGAAATAATTGAAGTCACATGTATGTATATGTATTTGCCACACAGCTACCTGACATGTGTAATGCACATACTGTCGTCATTGTGATCTGTCATACAGTAGTAAAAGCAAAACCCATGACACATTGACCAACAATGTCACACACACAGTCATCAAGTGCAGGATTCAAATTCCTACCAAACTACCTTATGATATTATAGCAGTACACATTTACACAACATGCTATAGACATTACTGAGAGCTCTCCTTTCCACATGTATATTTTTAGGATGGGGACATCATCAGACTTAACAAAGGTGAGTATACCACTTTTAAGGTGTTTCAGTAGTCTTCAAAAATGTTGCTTCTCTCCAGGGAGACAGACACACACACACTCTCATAAAGTTGGTAAGTGCAGGATTCAAACCCTACCCAACTACTTTATGATATTTGAGCAGTACGCATTTGCGCAACTCGCTATAAACATTACTGGGAGTTATCTTTTCCACAGGTATATTTGTAGGATGGTGACATCATCAGACTTGACAAAGATGAGTATACCACTTTTAAGGTGTTTCAGTAGTCTTCTAAAAGGTTACTCCTCTCCAAGGAGGCCCACACACACTCATACAGTTGGTAAGTGCAGGATTCAAGCCCCTACCTAACTACTTTATGACACTTTCACAGTACGCATTTACACGATGCGCTATACACATTACTGGGAGCTCTCCTTTACACAGGTATATTTGTAGGATGGTGACATCATGAGACTTGACAAAGTGGGTTACATTAGGTGACATTAGGTGGGCTACATAGAAGAAATTTCTAAACACTTTGGCAATGTGATCAAAGGAGAGTTTACTATCTACCTGGGTCCCCAGGTCCATAATTAAATTCTCCGTACATACTGGATTACCACCTATGTGGTAATTTGTGGGCACTTTGTTTTATCCAAAGGGGATAACTATGCATTTTTTGGCATTCTGCTTGAGGGCATTGTTTTGACACCAGGTATCTGTCTCTGTAAGACCCTTCTGGAGGATGTCTGTGTCAGCCGTAGTGTAGATTATGGACCACAGTTAGCAGTCATCTGCAAACTTGGTCAGCCATACTCCTCCCATGCTTGCCTGTACCTCTGAGCAGTATCTACTGAACAGGTGGCATCCCAGGACCAAGACATGTGGGATGCCACTTGTGACTGGTTTATAGTCTGACATGGCACCCGCAACTCTGACCATGTGTGTTTGATCTGCGAGCCAGTTGACCACCCATCCTGTGACATAGGGGTTAATGTTCAAGCTGGTAAGCGTGTCCATGATGCCAGAGTGGGGAATGGTGTCAAAGGCCTTAGTGAGGTCCAGGTGGGCTGTGTGGACTACTTTCACCTCCATCTATGTCCTTGGTAACTGTTTCAAAGAAGTCAACTAGGTTTAGGAGGCAGGATCTGCCTTTAACAAAGCCAAATTGGGTAGAGTCCAGTGTCTGGAGGTTCTGAATGTCTCTGTTTATGGGTTCCATGATAATTTGTCCATAGCTTTGCAGACCAGGCTGAGTAGGCCTATAGGGCAATAGTTTCCAGGTTCTGTTGTGGCACCACCTTTGTGGAGCTGGATGACTGTTGCTGTATGCCATTCTTTGGGTACATAGCCTGTGGTAAGGTTGAGTCTGGACAGTGAATGTAGGTGAGGGTGTAGTTCCATTTGGGGCTGTTGTAAGATGCAGCCTGGGACACCATCCAGCCCCATTGATGCTGTGTTCTTAGCTTTGGAGAGGGCTGTTTTTACCTGCATGTCCATGAAGTCTGGGGCTCTGCATTCTTCTGGGATGGACACAGGCCCTTTTGGGGGTGGGGGTGAAGTTTGCACTGAACTTGTCCACCAGGATGTGGGCAATGTCAGTTGTTTCAGTGTATTTTTTGCCATTTTGCAGTAGCTGACAGCATATTTGAGAGTTGCCACCTAAATGTTTGGTATAGCTAATGAAGGCTTTGTCATTGTTATTCTTAGATTCCTTGGCAATTTGTCTTTAGAAACTGGCCTTGGATTATTTTATGAGTGATCTTTGTTTCTTCCTAATAATGATCAGTGGTGCCTTTCCTTTTGTGAAGTTTGCTCTATCATGTGTTAGTTTCCTCCTTCTATTGTATAGCTTATTTATGGGCAAGGACCACCAGATTGGTTTCTTCTTTTTGGAGGAGTGCGTCTTGGTTTTATTTGAGATGTCTCGATCCATGCATCCCTGTAGATGCTCATAGAATGCACTGGTAAATGATTCTGCAGATTGTATAGCATTATCCTATAGCAAGGGGGCTTTGGAACTTTCCACTTCGGTCTTGAGAAGTGTGCAGTTTGCTTTTGAAAATTTCTTCCCATTGGTTTCCTTGACTGGGGGGTGGGGCTAGATGTGGATGTCCAGTGTGATTACTTTATGGTCTGATATTACCAGTGAGGGGTTTATCTCTGGTGTGGAACACTGGTACCCCATGTTGGTGATGATCAGGTCCAGTATGTTGTCACATCTAGTGGGCATGGTGACCAGCTGTTCCAGGGCATTTGAGTTTGCAAACTCTAAGAAGCATTGGGCAAAGGACGTTGTGCACGAGTAATTCTCCCAGTCAATGTTTGAGTAGTTGTAATCTCCTCATATAATGGTGTTTTGTAGGACCTTTATATTTTCCAGTGTTCTCAGGAATACTGAGTGAGGTTCCTGAGACAAGGTAGGTGATCTGTAGCAGGCTACAATCTGATAAGCAGCTTTGCCCAATGTTAGTTGCACTACCATGGTCTCCAAGGCCTTATGCTGTGCCACTAACCTGACAGTGTGGGTATCCATAAGGTAAATGGATACACCCCTTCCTTTTGTCTTTCAGTCTGGGTTTTGGGGCCGAAGATCAGAGGGATTGTGAGTGTTTCACGTGGAGTATGTCCAACAGCTCTGTGTTTGACATAGCTTTGTATGTTAGGCAGAGATCACCTCTGAGTAGGCGATATGTGAGAGAGTACAGCTGGAGCATTTTGAGACAGTCTGTGTATGGCATGTATTTCAGGCCACTAATCCTCTTTGTGAGGTATTTCTGCAGGCTTTCCAGTTGTTGTAGATGTCTTGTGAGGTACATAGCAAAAGGGACGTTGCACTCTATTATGGATCTAGTGAGTGATGAGTAGAGGTGAACAATGTCCTCGTCTATTCTGCATGAGACACCTTTTGTGATGAGGTGTGCCATGTATAAGGATTTCCTGACTACTGTGGGGATGTGATTATCACAGGTTTGTCCACTGTCCACCTGTGACCCAAGGTCTCTTATCACACTTTCAGTGTTAAGTATACTACCGCCTATGTTGTAGTTCATGGCTACAGAGTTTTTACAAAAGTGGATGACAATGCACTTTTTGGCACTGAGCTTGAGACCATGGCTTTGACACCAGGCATCTGTCTCAGTGAGGCCTTTTTGTAGGATGTCCACATCTTTAGTAGTTTCAATTATGGCTCCTAGTTTGCAGTCATCTGGAAACTTCATTAGCCAGAGACCTTCCATGTTAACGTTTACGTCAGGGAAGTAGATACCAAACAGGACAGGACCCAGGACTGAACCCTGTGGTACTGCACTCGTCAAATGTCCAAAGTCGTACTTGGAGTCTGCTACTTTCACAGTGTGTGTTCTGTCAGTGAGCCAGTTGGCAACCCATCTTGAGACAGCAATTTATACCTAGTTTACTGGGTTTATCTATAATTCCAGAGTGGGGGATGGTGTTGAAAGCCGTGGCAAGATCTACATAGGCTGTGTGTACCACCTTACCCTTGTCTACTGTTCTGGTGACTGCTTCAATGATGTCTATCAGGTTTAGGAGACATGATCTGCCTTTTACAAACCCAACATGGTTGTGGTCCAGAGTTTGGAGATTATCAATGTCTTTTTTTATAAGTTATATGATGATAAATTCCATGGCCTTGCAGAGTAGGCTCATCAGGCTAATGGGGCACTAGTTCCTGGGGTCTGTGGTGGCTCCGCCCTTGTGTAGTGGGATAACTGTCGCTGTGCACCAAAGCTTGGGGTGTGGCTATGACTGAACATGGTACGTAGGTTTGGTGCCTGTTCTTTCTGTAGTTTGCGTAGAACACATCCTGGGATGTTATCTGGTCCCATGGATGCTGTGTTCCTGGCTTTGGAGAGTGTTTTTTACCTGTGCAGCCGTGATGACAGCAACTTTTCAGTCTTCCATTATAGAGATGTGCTCTTTCATGGGTGAGAGGGGGGTAAAGTTAGCACTGATCCTATCTGCCAGGATGTTGGCAATATCAGTTGGGTCTGTATATTTAGTGCCATTGTGCTGTAACTCAGAGCAGATCTGAGTGTTGCCATTGAGATTCTTGACATAGCTATAGAATGCTTTGTGGTTGTCTTTAGAATCAGTGTTGATTTTGTTTTCATAACTAGCTTTGAAGGATTTTATCAGGGGTCACAGCTTCTTACTGATGTTGACCATGGAGCTCCTCCACTCATGGGATTTTACCATCTTTTGCAACAGTTTCTTCCTTCTGTTTTGCAGTTTGTTTATGGCAGGGGAACACCAGATTGGCTTCCTTTTCTTGGAGGATAGCATATTGGTTCTGTTTGGGATAACATGATACATGCAGTCATGTAAGTGCTTATAAATTGCAATTGTGAAGGATTCAGTAGTCATAACTGTATTGTCCATCTGCATGGGTGTCCTGCAGTTCAGCACTTCTGTCTTAAGAAGCATGAAGTTGGCTTTGGAGACATTTTTTAACATGGCTTCCTTAATGCTGGTGTGGATCTAGAATGTGGATATGTAGGGTAATTAGCTTATGGTCAGATGGGACCAATGAGGTGCTAACTTCAGGTGTGGAACACCGGTCATGCAGGACAAACCAAACCCCATAACCAACACAAATAACCACAAAGTTAGCTAAATGCTACTCATTGCCAGAAGTCTCACCCTCCAAATGCACACACTCGAGGCACTTCTCATTATGGAGAATATTGATACTGTGCAGTAACAGAAACCTAGTTCAAGGCTCCAGACAGCACACCAGCACTACCAGGATACTACTCGTTCCCTACCTTCCATCATCAGAACCTGAATCATAGCACAGGTGAGGATGTATCCATATTCATTAAGGATACTACACCTCTCTCTACATGCTCTCTACAGGATATGTACCCAAAGAATGTTGCACAGCAATGTTCTTCACACTCCACAGGGGTGGGATCACAGAAACCCCTTGGCATTCATGCTCTATGAGCCTGACGAGTGTGTTCTGCAAGGCAATGGAACCAATCATAATGGAAGTCAACAATACAGAGATTGGGAACCTTCACACAGTTGAGCCCACCCAGTTTGGTTTTGTCAAATGCAGACCACGCCTCCTGAACTGAGAGGATTTCTTTGACAGTTACCCAGACTACAGATGATTAAAATGAGCTCAACACAGCCTACCTATACCTTGCTAAGGCCTTTGACACCATTCCCCAGTCAGGTATCATAGAAGAACTCTCCAACCTGGCCATGAATCCATACATCACAAGATGGATTGCAAACTGGCTCACAGATAGATCCCACACATTAAGAGTTGCTGGCTACATGTCAGACTCTACACTGGTAATAACTGGTGTCCCCCAGGGTTCAGTCCTGTGGTCCCTCCTGTTTGGTATAGACTTCTCAAATGTACATGCCAAAACAGCAGGGTTGTGGTTGACTAAGTTTGCTGGAAACTGTAAAGTGTTTGCCATAATAGATTCCCCAGAAGACAGACATATTCTCCAGAAGGGACTCTATGAGACAGATGTGTGGTGTCAGAATCATGGCCTCAAGCTCACTGTGGAGGAATGCATAGTGATCCTCTTTGTTGAAAACAAAATACCCACAAACTACCACATAGGTGTTACCCCCTTAAAAATGACAAGGTGATAAGGGATCTGGGGACACAAGTAGATAGTCATCTTTCCATTGACAACCATGCTGCCAAAGTGATTGGGAGATCCTATGTGGCCCACCTAATCAATAAAGGTTTTGCATCAGGATCCAAAGAGGTCGTGTTGGTACTCTATTCTTACGTCATCAGCACCATCATTGAGTACAGTGCACCATTTTGGATGTACTCGACTTAGCATATCCATCAGCTGTAGAGACCACATAGGTACCTCACCAAGAGGATTACTGGCCTCAAACAGTTGTATTATGCAACACAACTGGTAAAACTAAATCTGTTCTTTGTTGCGTACAGCATACTCAGAGGCACACTCTCTAACATACAGAACCATATCCGACACATAACTGTTGAACATGCTCCATCTATAGATAACAACATTGAGTCACCCTACACATTCCAGGGATATGAACCTCATCGCAATGATGAATACAACATGCTGGTGGGATAGAGTACCATCCCAGACACTTGCCTTACTGTGGAACAGAGTCCCAATGTACATCAGACAGATTCCCTTGCTGACACTCTTCAATTGGAACCTTGATGAGTGGATGGGAAAGAGACAATTCATGCCAGGCATCACATCAGCAGCCCCACTAGAAAGGGGCTTAGGGTACTAACTATTAGAACTAGGCCTTGGGAGACTACCCAGTGGTGTGGTGAAAGCTGCACAACTTGCATAGGCTGATATATGCCTTCGCGGAGATAATCTACTATATACCTATGAATCTATGTGACAGGTACATGTCTACAGATAGTAGATGTATACTTCATTGTACAGTCATGTTGTACAGCAGGCACATGGACCACATACACTGTAATGCTTACAGATACTGGTGGCTGTTATGTACAGTGGGAGAGATGTGCACCTCATGTCTTTCATGCTATTTTGATGTGTGCTGGATGGGACAGTCCTGGATGGCTCCCTGTCATGGTCACCCTCTTACACACATCTCTGCCCATTCATCTTTGGCTTACTATACTGTGTTCCCCCTATATATATATGTATATATATATATATATATATATATATATATATATATAGGTACATAGGTAGGTAATAGGCTATCTGCCTGAAGGCATATATTAGTATAGCCAGAGTGTGCAGTTATCACCTCCCATGTAGTTAGTTCCCTAGGCCTCTGTGTAGTAGAGCTGATAAACTGATCCATGGCGTGACAGTTCAGTTACACATACACTCATCAAGGCTCCTCTGGAAGAGTGTAAGTGAGGGACTCAGCTTAATGTCGGTTGGGAGCCTGTTCCAAAGCAAGGGAAGTCTGTGAGTTAGTAATGTATCCCTCCAACATGTTCTATTTAATGTTGTGATGATGATATCCCTAGAGCATGTGGTACAGCAAGCTTGGGTTTACTTCAGATAGCTCATGTACATCAGTTCTGCATTAGACATGGACCTGTCTGTTGGGCAGAGATCTCCTGAGTAGACAGTATGCAACAGAGTACAGATTGAGTTAAATTCAGTCTTGTTGCATTGGGCAACTGTTTGAGGCCAGTAATCCTCTTGTTGAGGTACTTCAGTGGTCTTTCCAGCTGCTGAAGGTGCCTAGTCAGATTAATTGCAAGTGTGTTGTGGTACTCTCTGACGAGTCTGATGACTGATGAGTAGAGGGAACCTCCTTTGACGTACATGCAAAGACCTTGGCAGTTTGTGGGAACACATAGCATGACTTTCTAACCACTTTGTGAGTGTGTTTCTGGAAGTAGAGATGACTATCCACATGTGTCCATAGATCCCTTATTATCACCTCCATATTTAGGGTGTTGGCACCTATGTGGTATTTGTATGACTATAGCTCATGCCATAATTTTGACACCACATCTGTCTGACTGAGTCCCTTTTTAAGTATGTCTCTGTTGTCCCAAACATCGATTATGACAACTTTTTTGCAGTCATCCACAAACTTTGCTAAACATAGCCCTTGTGTGTTTGACTGTATTTCTAAAAAGTATACACCAGACAAGAGGGGTCCCAGGACTGAGCCATGGGGGACAGCAGTTGTTACCAGTTTGAACAGGAGATCAGAATTCTTACCTTCTGGGATCTATCTGTGCCCCAGTTGGCAATCCATCAGATGACATACATATTTATGCACAGGTTGTTGATTTTGCGGATACAACATGTGTCTGGGATGTTGGAAAAGGGCTTTTCAAGGACTATGTGGGATGTGTGTAGCTCATTTCATTGATGTGTGTCCTGAGTGTCTTTCTTTAAAACAGTCTAGCAGGTTTGGGAACCATGATCTGCCCATGACCAAACCAAAATGGGTAGGGTTGGGTGTTTGTAGGCTCCCAATAGTTCTGTTTATGAGTTCCATCATGATGGACTCCATGGCCTTGCAGATCAGGCTTAATAGGCTTATAAGACAATAGTTCCCATGGTCTGTTGTGCACCAACACTTGTGGAGTGTGACAAACATTGCTGTAACCCATTCAACAGTTTCATATCCTATACAGAGGGTCAGTCTCAACAGAATGTTCAGGTGCAGGGTCTGTTTGTTTTGGAGTTCACATATGACACAGCTAGGGAAACCATGTCATCCAATAGACACTGTGTTTTTAGGTTTGGAAAGAGATGTTTAACCATTGCATATGTGATTTCTGGGTTTTCACAATCTCCAGGTATGATTATGGGCCCATGTATTCATTTACAGTTTGCACTGACTCAGAACATATATGAGTTTACACTGATATTTATGACATAGGGAAAGAAAGCTTCATGGTTCTCTATAACTCTTTGACAATATTTTTGCCAGAACATGGATTGGATAATGTTAGGAGTGCTCATTGTTTATTGATGATACTGATTGGAGATTTATTGATCTTCTTTGAACTTTCACTTTCTTTGGACAACTTAAGTACTTGTACATAGTCTGATTATGACAGGAGTCCAATATATTATATGGGTCTGTTTTCATATAACTGTGTGCGCAAGGCAGGATTGGTGAATAGTGACAAGTTTCTGGGGTAAGAACTACAACTGCCAGATATGTGTGGCCCACTGCTGTACTCAGACAGGGCCTAAGTGTGTAAGCATGCCCAGTATGACCTTTCAGTATGTTGTTGACTGACATTTGCTTTGATTATTTAAGTGTGTGAGCATGCACAGTATGACCTTTCAGTATGTTGCTGACTGAAATTTGCTAAATGTAAGTGTGTGAGCATGCCCAGTATGGACATATATACTATATGTGTCTGAAAAATCAAGTTGATTTTTACTTCAGGGCTCACCTTTGTGTTGTACATCGACAGGAAGCACGCTGTGCCTGCAGGGCTTCCATGAGTCACTTTGCATAGACTTATCAACATTTCTACATACAGGAGGGACAGCTATTATTTATACATTTCTACCCGGGGGGCACACCTGATTGTTACTGTGGATGTACATAGGATGAGGGGTTCACCTGACACTTATACACATTTGCTAGGCCTGCACTGCTATGCCAGGTACTCCATTTCAGTCTGTACTGTTGCCTATTATACTGGCTTGAGGCATACTACTGTACTACAGATCTTAGCTTCCAATTTCACGTATATTAGTTTGTGACTTCATAGCCTACCCAAACCACATCACACTGCTTGGTCTGCTGTTATCTGTCTGCATAGGCCTGGGGGGAAGTTACTCATATGCCTCTTCAGAGGGCATGATACAGCATTTGTTTGTGTTTGCGTTAGTCTACAATTGTCCTGCTGTGTCTGTGCCAGCGAAATGCTGTCATGGCTTAGAGGTTCAGTACTGTGACTATAGAGCACAGTATCCTGAGTTCGAGCCCTGTCACTGCTTTTTATTTTGCTGCTGGGCAGACCAGACTGCTTAAGGAAAAGTAAAGCAGGTGTGAAAGTGTTTACCTGACTTTGCTCAACTTTGCCCGACCTTGCCCGACCTTGCCCGACTTTGCCCAACATTGCTCAACGTTGCCCGATGTTGCTCTAGTTAGCGCGGTGCGCAGCTCCACGCAATTGTTTAAATATGCTAAATAGTGGTCAAATGTGCTTAGCACTGCTTTATATTGCTTAAAATAGGGCAATCATGCCTCAGGTGGTGCTGCAGGGCTGCCTATGTCGGATGCACATAGTAAACTCCCTATACATGTTTGAAAACAGGTAGTGTCAAGTTAGGCATCCCTTTTATTCTATGTGCGAGTCAGCGAGAGGTGTCATTTCCAGGGTTCCTACTGAGTCAGTGTCTGTGCTATGCGTTGCCTCTTTGCCAAGGCCAAGGCATACTGGGCATATCTCCTTCTGCCTACTGGGGCAGGCTCAGGTTGTTCCTCCTCTGAGTCATTCTGTGCCTGTGCCAGCCTTGGCAATGGTGGGGGGCTGTTTGGCCCTGCCCCATGCTGTTCCTGCTGCAGCTGTTTTCACAGGATCATATTGTGTAGCATGGCACATACCATGAAAATTTGGGTACATGTAGTTCTTGAGTACTGCAAGGCTCCACCAGATGTGTCCAGGCACCAGAACCATGACTTCAGCATCCCAAACACATGCTCAGTAATGTTTCTTGTTTGTGCGTGTGCCTCATTATGGAATTCTTGTTCAGGTGTGTGTGCATTTCTGATGGGTGTCATCAGCCACGGCTCCAGTGCGTATCCAGCATCCCCCACTAGGTGACCGTCAGGGTTGTCCCCATTGGCAAATCTCTGGTACAGCTGCGTCAGATGCCAGAGGTGGGAATCGTGATAGCTTCCAGGGCAGCCAGCACACACATTCATTATTATGCCCTGGCCATCACATATAACTTGGCAGTTGATGGAGGGGAAGCTCTTGCGGTTGATATAGACCCTACCCTGCTCACCAGGTGGTGCTTTGATGTGTATGTGCATGCAGTCTATTGCACCCACTACCTCAGGGTATTCTGCTATTTGGTGGAAAAGACTCATGTTACTGGCCAATATCTCATGGGAATTGGGGAAATATATGTGGCCACCGACATGTGCTGACATGGCATCCAGGAACTGGTGCAGTACCCTGGATGCTGATGCCTGTGAAACCCCCATCATATCACCAGTTGGTCTCTCGAAGGTACCTGCAGCTGGTATTTATAGGCCAACACATACCTTGGTATCCACTGAGATGGGTTTCCCTCTGTTGGTTCTGTGTGTTAGGTGTGGCCGGCACAGCTCAACAATTTGCTGCAGGAGGTCTCTGTCCACTTTATAGCACTCCACTATCTCCAGCTCATGTAGCCCCTGGTAGGTTACCCTGGGTCTGTACACTCTTCTCTGTCTCCTCACTGTGGGTTGCTCAGCAGCATTCACAACATCACCAACTTCAGCATCTTGCACATGTTGATTTATGATAGCAATAGCAGTCCCTAACATTTTGTCTGACTTAAGCTTTATCAGTTTTCACTCTTTGTATACTACAGTGTTGCAGAGTTCTTGGGAAAAAAACAGGGTAGACTGCTGTTTGCAGAGTTTAAAGTGCTGGGCTGGGTTGGGCTAGTCTACTGCCTCTGTAATTGGCTGATTCTGATATATTTCACCTGGCAGCTCTGCTAGTTCCCCTTGGTTAACTTCCTACTACTTCTTTTCCTTCCTTTTCCCTTTCTGTTTCCACAAGGGGCAGTGCCGTGGAAACAAGCGCACACGCGTGCACACGGTGTAAGCACGTTTGCAAGAAATTTCAGATATATCCACGATGTACACCTTTGGTTTATGGTTTTCAGCTAGGACAACTGTAGACACGCCTCTTGCAAGCCTGAGCAACTCAGGGCAAACACAAGCCACTGTGCTCCATTAAGCTTACAGTCTTTCAGACATACCCCCTCATGATGTCACCTATCTTCTACTCTACTACTCCACTACTCCTACACTTACACTCTAGGGACATGCTCACATGCTGGGGAAAATTGGGATTCACTATCCTTATCCACATTTGCATAGGATTGCCTACTAATGCTTGGTTACATCTCTCACACTGAGCTTCCCTCCCTTAGCAACCACTACTCAGTGACCATGTTGTTTTCAGCCTGACATTCACCTGCATGGCAGAACAAGCTTTTAGGGAAAATGCCCATTTTTGGCTATTTTTAATTTTTTTCATTTTATTTAAAGCGCCGCATGTTTGCGCGGTGCTACGCTATGCTTAAACATCGGAGATCAGGGAAAAATGGATTTTAAAGATTTATAACATTTGCAAATGCCAGTGGCCTTATATTTGGCCATTGGCATGCTTCCTCAACTAGATGCATCCTTTATTTGGAGCTGTCTTAACTTCGTTTAGCTATTTGCAGAACGGTACTCTGTTACCAACGGAGTACATTTCTGCAAATAACACTACTCTTACACGGACAGGTTAGTGTTTCCTGGATCACAAATGTACCTCATTTGCATAGCTTTCAGCAGCAAATGAGGTAATTAGCATACCATAACACTGTCCGTGCAAGAGTAGCTTTAGAAGCTCTCATGCACGTCCATGCCAGCTGTTGCTGGATCGCTCAGCAGACATATTGGCTGTCTGCCATCTTAAACTAATCTTAGACTCCGTGCAAGCCTTCATAAATCCGGCCCTTATTCTTTTTTTTTTTTTTACTTCTTCTATCCACTAAGCATCTTTGTTATATTCTACAGTACCTTTCGATATTTCTCAAAAATATATCTATTTCTTCTTTTTTTATTTGTTCGGTGGTGTTTCACTTCCTTTTGCATTGTTTCCCAGTTCTCTATAAAACCTTTGTTGGGTCATTAAAAAGTGCTTATTTTGTACTTTTCCTTTATATTTATCTCCATATCTTCTAAGCTTTACATAAGATCATTATAAACAGCAGTTCTAGTAATTTAACTTTAGTACACTATAACCGTCTTAATCATAATAATGCTTAATTTTTAAAAAGGATGTTATGGCGCATGAATTTTTGAGCCCAGGAAATCTCAAGACATTTAAATGTAATTATCATATCAACTCCCTTTTGTCCAAATACCCTTTCTTTCATAAATATACCCCTAGCATTCTGATACATTTGTTCAATAACCATAAAATAGAATTTATGCTCAATTAAATGCCATGAGTCATCCTAGGCTCGATTCATGCTCCATAACATCCATTTTATAAAATAAGCATTATTATGGTTAAGAGAGTTAATAGAACTGTTGTTTATAATGATCTTATGTAATGTTTTATAACTTAAGTTTAAGTTTTTTAGTAGTTATTATGTGAGTTAATTGATTGATTGATTAATTATTTCCACATGATAGTGAAAAGTATATTTAAATATGTTTGAAGAGTTGTTTGATTTGTTCTGATGAAGTTCTTATATAGAAATTGTTGGAACCAAAAGAGCTTAACATTTAATAAAATTATTTTATAGTTACGTGGATCCTTGTGAGTTACAGAAGTGTTCACGGTTATTTATTCTACAGAAAGTTCCAGGCCGTCTTCCTGTGTCACAGTCTCTTCATTTTCATCCTGTGTCATCCTTTACTCTTTAATATGGGAACTCAATGGCCTATCACTCTACAACATTGACGGCGCCAGAGTTCAAAGGTTCATAGGTAGGTACTAGGCTATTGGCCCTAGGGTCTATACAAGCCTAGCCAAAAATGTACCCTGGCTTTCACCACCCAAGAAAATTATTTTCCTGTGCCCCTGTCAAGCAGAACCACAGAAGTGATCCCCGGGGTGAATTTCCTATTACCCATCCAATCATCAAGATTTTTCTTGAAGAGTGCTAATGAGGAGCTCTGTTTGACATAGATAGGTAGTCTGTTCCAGAGAATGGGAAGTCTCTGGGACAGGAATCTATCCCTCCAGCATGTTCAGTTTATTGTGGTGACAAGGTTTAGGTCCCTAGAGCGTGTAGCTCGGAGGGATTGGGATTTATTTAAGTGGAGCATGTTCAACAGCTCTGGGTTTGACATAGCTTTGTATGTTAGGCAGATCGCCTCTGAATAGGCAATATGCGACGGAGTAAAGCTGGAATTTTTTGAGACGGTCTGCGTAAGGCATCTGTTTGAGGCCAGTAATCCTCTTTGTGAGGTATTTATGCGGCCTTTCCAGTTGTTGTAGATGTCTTGTGAGGTACATACCAAAAGGGGCTTTGTACTCTATAATGGGTCTAATGGGTGATGAGTAGAGGGGAACAATGACCTCTTTTTTTCTGGATGAGAAACCTTTTGTGATGAGGTGTGCCACATAGAAGGATTTCCTGACCACTTTGGCGATGTGATTATCAAAGGAGAGACTACTGTCCACCTGTGTACCAAGGTCTCTTATCACACTTTCAGTGTTAAGTAGACTACCGCTTATGTGGTAGCTCATGGGTACAGAATTATTAGAAAGGGGATGACAATGCACTTTTTGGCATTGACCTTGAGACCATATCTTTGACACCAGGCATCTGTCTCAGTGAGGCCCTTTTGTAGGATGTCCACATCGTTAGGAGTTTCAATTATGGCTCCTAGTTTGCAGTCATCTGTGAATTTAGTTAGCCAAAGACCTTCTGTGTTAGCCTGTACTTCAGAGAAGTAGATACCAAACAGGAGAGGACCCAAGACTGAACCCTGTGGTACTCCACTTGTCACTGGTCTGAAGTCTGATTTGGAGTCTGCTACATTCACAGTGTGGGTTCTTTCAGTAAGCCAGTTGGCAACCCATCTTGTGACATAGGGATTTATACCTAGTTTAGTGAGTTTATCTATGATTCCAGAGTGGGGGGTGATGTTGAACGCCTTGGCAAGATCTCGATAGGCTGTGTGAACCACCTTACCCTCATCCATGGCCTTGGTGACTACTTCAAAGAAGTCTATCAGGTTTAGGAGACATGATCTGCCTTTTACAAACCCAAACTGTGTGGGGTCCTGGGTTTGGAGATCTCCAATGTCTTTGTTTATGAGTTCCATGATGATACATTCCATGGCCTTGCAGACGAGGCTCATCAGGCTAATGGGGCGGTAGTTCCCGGGGTCTGTTGTGGCCCCCCTTTGTGGAGTGGGATAACTGTCATGGTGCCCCATTCAATGGGCACAAAGCCTGAGCTGAGGCTATGATTGAACATGGTACTTAGGTGGGGTGCCAGTTCATTCTGTCGTTCATGTAGAAGGCAGCCTGGGATGTTGTGAGGTCCTATGGATGCTGTGTTCCTGGCTTTGGAGAGTGAAGTTTTTACCTGTGCAGCCGTGATAACAGGAACTTTGCATTCTTCCGGTATAAAGATGGGCCCTTTAGGGGGTGAGAAGGGGGTAAAGTTAGCACTGAACCTATCTGCCAGGATGTTGGCAATATCAGTTGGTTATGTATATTTAGTGTCATTGTGCTGTAACTCAGAGCATATCTGAGTGTTGCCACTGAGATTTTTTAACATAGCTATATAATGCTTTGTGGTTGTCTTTAGAATCAGTGGCAATTTCGTTTTCATAACTAGCTTTGGAGGATTATATGAGGGATCTCAGCTTCTTACTGAGGCTGACCAGGGAGTTCTTCCAATTGTGGGATTTTACTCTTTTTTGCAACAGTTTCTTTCTTCTGTTGTAGAGTTTGTTTATGGCAGAAGACCACCAGATTGGCTTCCTTTTTTTGGAAGATAGCATCTTGGTTCTGTTAGGGATAGCACGATCCATGCACTCGTGTAAGTGCTTCTAAAGTGCATTTGTGTAGGATTCAGCAGTCGTACCTCTATTGTCCATCTGCATGGGTATCATGACGTTTGCCACTTCTGTCTTAAGAAGCTTGAAGTTGGCTTTGGAGAAATTTTTTACGGTTGTTTTCCTAATGGGGGGTGGGAATGGGTTGTGGATGTCTAGGGTGATTAGCTTGTGGTTGGATCTGACCAATGAGGAGCTGACCTATGGTGTGGAACACCGGTCACCCATGTTGGTGATGACCAGGTCTAGGATATTGCTGCCTCTGGTGGGGGTGTGGATAAGTTGATCTAAAGCGTTAGAATTAATGATTTCCAGAAAACGTTGAGCAAAAGAGTTGGTACATGAGTAGTTTTCCCAGTTAATGGTAGGGTAGTTGAAATCACCCATTATTAGAGTGTTGGGGTGTACCTTAATATTTTCCAGTGTATCAAGAAAAGAGGAGTGGGAATCCTGAGGCATGGTGAGGGATCTGTAGCAAGCTACAATCTGGATTGCGGTTTTGCCCAGAGTTAGTTGAACTTGGATAATCTCGGATGCATTATGCTGAGCAACTAGCTTGGAGGTGTGGATATCCTTAATGAATATGGACACACCTCCACCTTTAGTGCTTCGGTCCGGGTTTGGTGGTCGAAAGGTGTGGTATGAATTATAGCCTGGTAATGCAGGGGTGCTCTCTGGAGCTTTGAACCAGGTCTCTGTCACTGCACAGATGTCAATTTTCTCCATTTTAAGGAGTGCCTCGAGTGAGTGCATTTTGAGGCTTAGACTTCTAGCATTGAGTAGCATTACCCTCAGATTTTGCTTGCTTGTACCTGTTACGATCTTGAATTTGTCATTTCAACCTTGCCTAAAAAAGGCACTATAGGGGTGGCAAGAGCCTTTGCCAGTATCTGGAATCCCAATGGTGACAGGTGCAGGCCATCTCTGGCAAAGCAGTGTGGTTTGCCGATCGTGTCATCCCAGGCAGATAGATACTGGATTCCCTTAGAATGACATCCAAAGCTTAGCCAATTGTTAAAGTCAATCATTTTGTCCTTGGACTGTGGTGTCATTCTGGGTGATGGCAGGATGCTACTCAGGGCTAGGGTCATACCGGCCTGGGCTACAAGATCAGAGAGCTGATCCATGTCTCTTTTCATGTAGTCCAGGGAGGTACGTCTCAGGTCATTCACACCAACATGGACAATGACAGAGTCATATTTGTACTTGTTGTGGAGTGACCTGAGTGCGTTATGTGGCAGATCCTGGCACCTGACAGGCAGCTGACAGTAACTTTTTCTTTGTTTAGCCTGGTGAGTGGAACATCAGTGTGCCTGACTATAGAATCACCTATGACTAGAGTGTTGGGTACGTTATGCCTTATGGGCTCTAGTTGAGTGGCACACTGTGCATGTGGACTATGTGTCATTTGGGTTGTGTTGGGGGGGTGGAGGTTGCTTGCATTTCTGCTTTGGAGGTCTCTGTTGTTTGGGCAGATTAGTACAGAGAGCCTCCGCGAATGTAGGTGTGTGTTTTGTGGTTCTGTGTGTGTGTTTTGGTGGTGTAGGTTTTGAGGGACTATGTGATGAGTGTGGTGCGGTGCAAGTGTTTACCTTCTCTTCTTGACTGTCTAGGCCTGTCTTTGGTAAAGAGAGCTTTGCTTCCAGTTTGGCTATATAAGTGCATCTCTCACAGGTCGTAGTGTTGGGTGGTAGGAGGAGAGGGTTGTCTGTGTACATGAGGCAATTGCTGCATTGTCTCAAGATGCCCAGATTCTTCAGGTAGACAGGAGAAAACACCGGGAGCTGACCTTTAGACATGCCTGAATAGGTGCTTATTTATTAAGTACTAAAAACTGTTTTCCTCTAGACAAGTGAGGAAAGCTGAGTGCTGTAGTAATTTGTATCTTATTTAGTGCTTACAATGAGTTCTGAACAAGTGCTGAGATCAAAGAAACAGATGAGTGCTAAAACTAAAAATCTGGCTAGTTGCAAGGGAAATTTTGAAAAACAGACTTTATGGCGCCAGGAATAGTTTAAACCCAGTTAAGTGTGTGTGTGTGTGTGTGTGTGGGGGGGGGGGGGCTTACGAGCTCACAAACAGTTCTGGACACAGCAAATCCGTATTGCCACAGTTTCCTGTTCCTTCCCTTGCTGTGAAACTACAACTGAACTTTTGTACTGGTTTGCTATGAAATGCTCCACAGTATCTTCAGATGGCAACTGATCAGATGTTTATAATTTCAAAAATAATAATAACAGTCTCACCAA
>NC_056725.1:270208595-270316095 GCF_019279795.1 Protopterus annectens | reverse complement strand
TCGATGAGTGCAGTTTCATGATTTCAATAGTAAACTGATATATATATATATATATATATATATATATATATATATATATATATATATGTGTGTGTGTGTGTGTGTGTGTGTGTGTGTGTGTGTGTGTGTGTGTTCATACACATATGTATACATGGATATACTGTACTTGGTTGACTCTACCTTCGGTTGAATTCTGTTTAGATGACCAAAGTTGACTGACTAAACAGATTATCAACAATTATGTGAGACTGGACAATTCTCAGGGTAGGGAACAATACCCTTTCCCCAAGACTGTGCAATCTCGGAGTTAGTATATATAATAAGCAAGTGTTGTATGGGTACCCATATAGTGCTCTATGGGGGCCTATACCCCTGCAAAAAATGATGTTTAATTATTATTTTTTAATATTAGGTTTTGTGTGCACTGAGATTATCAGTCTGTTTTGTTGTCAACTTTGTAAATTATGTGTGTGATACATTAAAAGTTAGTTAAGAAGAGAGTGTCAGAGGAAAGAAAAAGCTGTTGAAAAATGTATTTACATTACATAGATATACCTAGATATATATATATATATATATATATATATATATATATATATATATATATATATATATATATACATAGTTTTGTTAATTACTAGATAAGAAAATGGCTTGTTAGAAGAACAGATGCCTAAATAACAGAATGCTTTTAGCTTATACCTTAATTATAGTTAGAAAACACTGTTAAATTAGTGAGAAGATATCTACACATTTTACTTTCCCTTCATTGTGAAATGCCATGTACAGAGAAGAAATTTCCACTTTTATAAAAATGTTACCGGTTTCATTTCCAAAATCAATACATTTTAACTTATGTCATGAATCCTTACTGAATTACAGCCCCAGATTTAATAAAATACATGTAGGCATAGTGTACAGTCTACACAAAAGGTACTGTGGCCATGTACATGGTTCCTCCTCGGTAGCACACCATGAATATTAATGTAGGCATGTTACTGAGGGAGAGCCGTGTAACATAGTTACTCAATCAGTTTAGGGAGGTGATATTGTGTCCATGGATGAGGAATACACCCCCTGCACTGTCAAAGTACAGTAAAGCAATGTATAGATACTGTATGTATTTAGATTTATTATTTTTTTAATGTTTGCACAGCACACGGCAATGAACACATGCCAGACATCTAAAAAAACAGGAACTGGATACATTTAATTATAAATCCAAAGGTCAAGTTTAAGCATGGCTGGGCAGGTTTGCATGGCATGGCATTTAGCAGTGCTTAAACTTGGCTGAGAGTTATATGTAAAAGTATAGCAACATTCCCCATATCCATGTAGCCAAGTGTTAGTATGTGCAGTAGGTGTGGGGTATGAATAAAGGGAATTTAGGCAATTATTTTCTAAATATAAATTATGCCAGTTATTTTTAAATCATAATGTGCTGCACTCAGCTAAGCTCTGCTAAGCCATTCTATGCCAAGGTAAGCATTGCTAAAACAATCTCTGTTTCAGTGTTGCTTGGCTATACTTAGCTGGTTTGTGCACTGCTAAGCATTGCTAATCAGTGACAGTTTAAGCAGCAAAACAGGCTATATTAAGTGCAACAGGCGGGAATACATAATATTCTGTTGGAGTTTGAACTGTGCAGGACCAATGGCAGGTGTAGGAGAAGGTGTGCATTTCTGGGTGCAGCTATTGGGCATTCTAGAGTCTAGGGTTATGGTTGGACTCCTCATGAAAGACCATGAACACTGTCTGCTGCAGGGCCAGTTCCAGGGGATTGGAGTACAAGTCAGAAGCCTGGGACTGGCTGACACATGATCTCACCAGTGCAACAGGTATCCCCCACACAGGTGAGCAAGTCCACCACCATTATGATGAGCTGAAATTGCGGAAGAGAGGACTTCTGGACACCTGGGTCCAGGATGCTCAGGATGGGAATGCCCCACATGTTTGCAAGTACTTTTATCATTGTTTTACCAATACCTAATCTAAATGTGTGATAGACAGATGTGCATAATGGTGTTCTTCTCTCCCTACAGCTGCAGAGCATAAACATCACAACCTAGAGGCCCATGCAGAGCGCCTAGCCAGGTGGCACCATGAGTGTGGTGAGTACGGATTAATTGGCAATCTATAGCCAAATACAACACAAGACAGACTAATTCATTCACTGCCAGTAGGTACGCATGATACAGATTTGTGTATTGCAATTTATGTGGACGTAGGCCTGTACTGCAATAACAGACTACCACCAAGTATAGTGCAATAAAGATTAAAGCATGAAACTTGATAATGTTAATGAAGTAAAGTTTCTACTGCAATAATTGTGGAATTACAGCTGTATTGCAATACTTGCATTGTATAAACTGTTGTACAATAAAGACTTGAAAATATGCCAAAACTGCATGAAAGCACCCCTAATAAAGCTGTGTTGTGCAATATGTTTGTATGTAGGGCTGTTGTTCATGAACTCGAGCATGACATCTGTTCTGAAATGCAAACACAAACAGTATCACTAAGTGACTCAAGGTTAGCTAAGGAAGAGCGTTATGCTTAACTGTAGATTGTAGGTACAACATATATGCATAATGACATTTGTTCTGCACTAACATTGGAAGCAATACCAGGAACACCAAAGGTAGATTGTTTGTATATCAGGATTGTCATGTGTTAACCATAGCATTTCAGCTATATGCATTCCTGCTCCGAGGTACGGTGCTGCAGGCAAGTATGAAACTGTAATAGCTGTAGACAGCAAATATACTATCTACAACTGTATATGGGTCAGGCAGCCAACCCAATACTCTAATATGGTGTGTACATGTCACAGATATTTCCACCTATTAAGAGGCTATTGTGTACACCTGCATTCTATGCATTAATGTACAGTTTACCCAGTGTTTCTTCTTCTTCTTTCGGCTTTTCCCAGTTAGGGGTCGCCACAGTGGATCACCTGTCTGCTTATGATTGGCAGTGGAATTTTACAGTGTCGAGTTGCCAGCCTGGCACCCAACCTTCCAAAGAAGGTACATACATGCACACACTCATGCCTAGGGCCAATTTAGAGTGTCCAGTCTACCTACAGCATGTCTTTGGGAGGAAGCTGGAGCACCCGGAGGAAACCCACATGACCACAAGGAGGACATGCAGACTCCGCACAGAAGGCACCCCAGCCAAGGATCGAACCAGAGAATCTCTTGCGGTAAGGTGACAATGCTAACCACTGCATCAACATGGCTGTTGAGTTTACCTAGTGTCTCTGTCATGCATGAATCTCATGCATGTGTGTTCCAGTGTCACTGCAGTCTTGTATAAAACTTACTACTAATACCAGGTCATATGTTGTTTCCAGGTGAACTCTGGGTAAATATGAGTCAGTAAATAGTCAGCAGTGGCTCAGTAGCTCAGTTTATTAAATGCTGTGTGATATACCTTTTGTCACACACAGACCAGGGTTCAAATCTAGTGGCAGGTGCTAGTAAATATTACTGAATCGGCTATGTATTCTTAACAGATGTTCTCCCCACAGGAATTACAGGTAAATGGTGCAGTAACCCTTATTATGGGTTAATAATTTGTGTGTTCAGATGTAACAGTGTTAACAGCATTGAACAGAAATGTGGTAAGACATCATAAAATAAAGGCAAAAATTACAATACTAATAAAAGTTAATACATTAAATAAAATGTGTATTTTTGGTATAGCTGAATGCCTGGTGTGCCTGTGAATGTTTGCTGATGGTCTAACTCCATGCTTTCCAAGGATGGCATGATAGTTGTATACTGTTTGTACTGTACACAATATGTCTCTCAAGTGTCACACTGTCACGGACTGTAATCACTGTTGCCTAATCCCTCTGTCACAGATCTATCATAGACGTAATAATGTCAATAGCACAGTCACACTACATCAGTCCACAGAACACCATGGTAGTTATATAGGTCCACCTGATATGCAATAGCCCTCTGTAGTTGTGTACCTGCAGGTGTTGCTGCTTGGCCCATGCTGTCCCATGTTGACAGCTTGAGAGGTATGTACATGCTTCAGCAGCTATAGAGTGCTGTTATACATAAAGGAAGGGCAGACCTGTAGAGGATATTACAGTACTGTTGCAAACTATATAGCCTATACTGGTATTACTGGACTGTATTTCTCTTTCCCCACCCCTTATCTTCACCATAATTTATTATTGTTATACATCGGTTATGGTTTACTAATAACATATGTTGTTCCCTAAAAGTTATGTTGGGCCTTGTGTTTTATTATTGTTATGTATTACAATGGTTGCACACTAACATATCTTGTTGAATTACCTATGTTGTTGGCCTTATATCATAACTATTATTGGCATGCTGTTACTATACTGTTATCTTACTTATTATTGTGCTCCATATACTATGCAGTGTTATGTTACTGGGTTATTTGCAATGTTCTGGCATGCTGTTTTTGCTAACTAAATGGTTTTCTCATTACTAAACTATACAAATTGAAATACCTCAACACCACAGCTCATCTGGGTAGACCGGTTCCTGGTGATCCACCTACCCTACCTCAGGTGGACATGACACCATGTCCCGGCACATCTGGGACCCAAGCCAGTGGTGCTCCCTCTGCTGGCTCTGCAACACCTATGGGTGGAACTTCTTCAGGGGACTGGTCCAACCCCCCCAGAAGTGGAGGTGGAGGGGGGTTGTCATGCAGGATCAGCTACTGGTGATGGTGCACAGGATAGTTCATCATTCCTATGAGCAATGCCTGTGCTGGATTAAGGGCAGATCCCCCAACATGGAAGGGCCTGCTGGGCACAGCACCCAGCCTGCATTACAGCCAACTCCAGGTCAGTGAAGGAACAGTGTTGACTGCCCATGTGTGGGGAGCTCAGTCACATTGTTGCCATCTGGGGGCACATGGAGGACTAATTCCACAACATCCTCCCCATCCAAGGTGTTTACCCTCCTCATGTGTCACACTATGCTGTCTTGTCTGTTTCCAGATGCAACCTCCCCTACCCAGCATATCTACCCACATGTACCTATATCCCTTCCCCAGCATTCCACTCTCTCCTTAAAAAAACACACCTGCCCCACAAAAAAATATTACCCATTACATAGCTCTCCATTTTGCACATGCATCCACTGGACATAACTAATTATTACATTAATTAATCAACACATTTACATTGCCCTCAGCCCTTTCTCTTGGGTGTGAGGCTGCATATTCCAAATTCTTGTAAAACCTGCACAGCTGTTGCTGTAGAATAAATGGAGAGCTATGGTCTGTTCCTACACCTGTCCTGCACATCCCTACCTGACTTTCAGTATGTTTTTTCTCCCTGCTTGCCCCCATTTCACCACTTTCCTATCACCCTTTTTTCTTTTCTTTTTTACTTTCAGGTTGGTTTAAGTGGAGCCAAGTGGAGAGGTACACTGTGCAAACCTGCTTAAAACTGCTTAAAAGTAGCTTAATCTTCTTATGTGTTTCTGACAGTGTTAGGCACATCTGCAAAATAAGCACTCCGGCCACATCTCGAACCCAGGATCCTGTCAAATACAGCATAGTACTTTAGCCCACTAAGCCACTACAGCACAGTGTTTTAGCCCACTAGGCCACTCGGCTCTGAATTTCAACTGATGTTTCCACCAACATATCCCGATTGCTACTGACACACTGCAAGTACATATAATGGGGAAATTGGCAGTGTACTTGGGACTGTGATGCAGACACTGCACCAGTACACAGCCAAATAAATATTAATGGAAGTACGTGAGGCCTAGGATAGCAGGTATAGCTGACAACTGTACAGACTGTTGCAGAATGTCCACATTTGTGCCCCCTAGTGTGGACATGGTTTCACAAAAACATATCTGTCTGTTTAAGTACTGGCAAGTCATTAAAGATTGAGGTTAGAAAATCATGACAGGCATTTGAATGTCACACCTCATACCCATCAGAAAACACATGCTAATGCAATTCCTGTGTCATAGAATGCATGCATGGACATATATCTTGCAAATACACCTGCTGCAGCTGTGATTCAGTAGCTCAATTTGTTAAATGCCATGCATGAAAAAACATTTTTCCACGCACAGTCCTGGATTTGAATATAATCTGTTGCACTTCAAATACATTCTTGTGAATGCAGCAAATGATGACTAAGTCATGCAATTTTAACCAAAAACAGGTTGCTGCCACTGAATTAACTGCTGCACACGTTAGGAAGTCAAAGGCCTGTAGATAGGGACACACTGCACATCTTCGTATAGCCTACCTACATGTTGCTTACTACTCTCTGATTGGCACTGTTACATAACAGATGTACCTTAAGCACATGCCTCAACTGGACTGTTATTGGTACCCTCACCCTGGCTCTGCTGTGACAACAGAGCTGACACTGCTCCCTCAGTGACACATACAGCTTGCTGTCCTCCAACGCGTTCACACTCCCCACTATGAGTCCTAGGCAAAAAGCAGCAGCTGCAAGCCGCAAC
This sequence comes from Protopterus annectens, assembly GCF_019279795.1. Taxonomy (NCBI): domain Eukaryota; kingdom Metazoa; phylum Chordata; order Ceratodontiformes; family Protopteridae; genus Protopterus; species Protopterus annectens. Next base: position 270,309,604 of record NC_056725.1, on the reverse strand, counting down.
ATATGCAGCTGTATGTTATGCTACCTGCTACAGAGCTACCATACCTCACAACCCCCTAGAACAAGGGATCCACACAATATTCATACCTAAAAGGGTGGGGGGCAAAGATCAAGCGACAGGAGCATGTGTCACAGTCTGCCCCTACAAACATACAGAGCTGATAGACCAGCAGCTACTGCAGCAGCATGCATATTCTGATGGGTATGATGTCTAACACCCTCATGTCTTGCCCCCCTTACTGACCTCAACCCACAATGTTTAACACTGAACTGTCAGATAATCATAAAGTCATTTGACAATGGCCAAACATAGCATAGAAAATCGTGGACATACCTCATAAACCTCAACAGTGGGCAGTATTAATACCCACCCTGTGCGATGCTGTAGACTCCACACCTCATCAATGTCCTTCTCACGGACTAAGAAAGGGGCTAAAGCCTACATGAAGGCCTTAAATATTGCACTGTTGTGCCATGTCATTGGCTAATGAAAGTGCAACTCAGCTGTTCTGGATGCAGTTAGCATGTCTGAGCCATGGATTGGTGCACAGGCATTTACCTACAAAAGGCAAGCAACTACCTATGGGAAACAGGTCTGTAACTTGTTATACCAAGACAGACTGAGATTTACCAAGCATTGTTCTTCAGGATGTCATCACAAAAGGATTACTTTACTCTACCAGATATGCAATACATGTCAACATATAATGGGACACAGATGGGAGAATGCAGTTATGGGGAATAGGGATTACAACAGTAGGCCTGTAGTACATCTCTGGGAATGACATGCAGTTGATACTCTGCTGTCCAACAGCTACAGGCATGCCTCTCAACTGTGCCTGCTATGAATTACATCACAGCTGTGACCCTCTTGCTCCCTCCTAGAATGGTTGGCTCCTGCAAAAACTCTACTGGATTATGTGTTGGACATATTGACAGGAAGTAAGGGTGGACACAGCTATCATATCACATTATGTACTGTCATTCAGCACCTCCCAGTCTGTGAATGTCACACAGGAATACTTCAGACATTGTAAAGGTGTCCATGACTGCCCCTGATGTACTCTGGCTAGGTCACAGTTTAGTTGACATTCATATGTCATTGCTTGAGAGCTATGGCTAACTCTCCTATCAACCCACTATCACATGAAGTCAGGTCATAGCCAGTATTACTGGGGGGACACAGGCCAAACCTCAGCAACAGAGTTTACATATTAGTCATACAAAGTAAGAGCAACAGAATGTATATATTGGTCATACAGAGTAAGAGTATGAATAGAGTAACAGATATTACTGTAGCATAACTGTTTTCTAAGGGTTCTGGTGTATGGCAGCCAGATTCTCCATATTCTGAGAACATCAATTATTGGCCAACTGCTTGCTAGACATCCATAGGTTTTTGCCAAATGGACCACATATATCAGGCAAATGTACACATTTGGAAAACATCTGTGTACTGGAGAAGTATGATGCCTACTGGGAGGATAGACAACAGCCGGTTTGCATTGATGTCTTTGTGGCACAGTAATGTTGCTGGACTGTCCCCATATACTAGTAATAATACACACCAATGTGTCTGACAGTGGCCATATGAGATAGTAGTGGGACTTTGGCCACAGGGGGCACACTACAGTAGATGACACTGATGGGTGTGAAAACATGTAGCACACTCTGTCACTGCACAGAGGGACAAAACCAGTATTGCCACTATGTTGGTGATAGCGACATACATCGTGTGTTGATAGACTGCAAGGTATGGCATGAGAGGTGGCGGTGGATAGTGCAGGGCAATTTTAATGTGCAGGGTCTGTACATAGTGGATGTCAGTGTATCTAGTCCTGTGATGTGTTCCCCTCTTGTTGTCCTTCAGAAAGGATGTATTGAAGGAGGCACCCGCTATTTTCAGAGGCTGAAACTAATGTCATCCTGGATGGCCTCAGACTGCATCACAACATTCTGCTGTCCAAGATTCACCACAATTGTGACCAACATGCAGCACTGTGGGCTGACCTCGTCACAACAGTTAACCATGTAGGTTACAGACAGAACCTATGAGCAGGTCCAACACCAGACTACAGATATACTCAATGCTCCATGGCAAAGTGCTGCCGCTGTGGCCAGGGACTGTGCTATCACCAGTGGAGGGCCTGCAGCAGAACAATCACTCTTGGGTACAGAGGAATTCCTGGCAAACCTGGGAATAACCACCAGCTCCTAAGCATCCATCAACTCATACATTGCAAAGGTGGATACCACAGCATCCACAGCAGAGGGCCATCCAGGTAAGCTTCCTGTGTTCATCAGTCTAATACTGTATTAGTCATTATGGCAGCCTCTGCATACTAGTACATGGGTGTCAGGTCTATCTGCATCAGGGGGTGGTTTGGTTGCACAGTTGTGCACACATACTCAGAATGTCAGCAATGTAGGCAATATCACATTAGCTAGTGTACATGTTGATATACGCACATATTACCCTGTAACAATGCCACATTTGCTATTGCTAACAATACATTTCCCTCACATTTCCATCGGTACATCAGGTGTGGCCAGAGTCCAAGGCTCTGTACATGGTAAGTGTGCTACTTTTGTTGTATGGATCATGTATACCCTAAGTATGTTAACGATTGACATTTTGCCCTAGACACAACTGTTATGCTTAGCCACATTACAATAGTTGTATGTTCAATTTTGGAGGGGTTAACTGATGTGCCCTAGACACAACTGTTATGCTTAGCCACATTACAATAGTTGTATGTTCAATTTTGGAGGGGTTAACTGATGTGCATTGAATGGGTAATCACAGTTGTGTATTTGCAGGAGTGGTAACAAATTTACACTTCTTTTTGAGAAGGTCTATGCAGTCTGCTATACAGGAGGCAATCACTCATGGATGCCTGTTGACATAGAATATGGAGATGGTACATACCTGAGGCAGTGATACTAGAACTGGCATAGTATGCTCAAGATGGGTGCACTGTGTTTTAGGTGTAGGTCTATCAGATACACCGAGATACTGCATATCACACAGGTGTATAGTACTGGCAACATTAACTGGACATAGCTGCAGTGCATGTTATAAAAGGCCTGTCTTGTGTGTATGTTGTAGTCTGCTTGTGTGTTGTGCATGGGATCAGAAATAAGATGTGGCATGTGTAATGCAGTTGTGGCTCCTCACCTGTAGGTGTATGTGTGTGGATTACCATACATAATAGTGCAGGTAGTAATGTGCTTATTTTGTCTTCCTCCTCACAGTTGAATGTGGGGGTTGAAGTGTATCCCCCTCAAAAACTGATGTCAGTGTCTCGTCAAACTCTGATGGTGATGGTGGCCATAGTGAGGCATAGGTGGGGTTGTTGAGGGCTGAATCTGTCCCATGAGTTGACATCCCACTTCCTCCCACAGTGTCCCCACATACAGTCAGTATGCCCACACATACCCATATCCTGTGGCCACAAACATCAGACAGTCAGAGTGTGGTGACATTGAACAGGAGAGTGGCAACTATGGCATCTTTGAGTGTAGACACTAGCCATAGCCAGAGACCTGGTGAGGTCCCACACACATATATTGACAGAGGTGCTCAAGGGAAGACTGCTGCCCATTCACCACCTGTCACAGATGTCACATTATGGGTCACTCAAAGCATGTTTCCGTCCATCATGGAGGCACAGTCATGTTCCAAATGCAACACTAGATGGATGCTTAGTATCATGGATGCAGCACAGTCTGACATTTGTGACACCATCCACCACATAGGTGATGCCATGGATCATTTCACTGATTTAGTGGACAGATGGTGGGGTGAGAAATTGTCAGTCCTGACCACACATTGTCTGTGCTGGAACATCTGGTGGGAGTAGGGCATTGGACTTGTGGATGTAGGTCACCAACACCATCTGGTGAGAGTCTATGTGGCAGTCCACATGCTTGTTCTCATAGTGGCAGTACCTCCAGCAGTACAGAAGGGAGTGTGCTGTCTAAACCATGATGTGGCAGGCCATGGCTACATGGCCCTGGGTGGCCCTGTGTGGGATACTGGCCCAGCGGACACCAGTCACCATGAGCAGCTAACACCACATCTGACCCTGGGCATGGTGGTGCCAGTGCCACTACTGGCAGAGCCAGTTCCCTTGTTGTGTCCGGAGATGGTGAACTGTCCACCTTGCCATGTACAGTCCACAGCTGACCAATATACACATGTGTAGGGCTAGCACTTAGCTTGACTGTGTACATGCACACACTTGAACATCACTGTCACATGCAGGTCACCAACAGTCACACATGTCACATTTCCATCTCCCAGCTAAGTAGCACTCCTTCCTGACTCACATATATGCTGTCAACTGTTTGGCAAAGCCTAGACCTCTGGCCTCCACAAACCAAACCTTGTGCATGTGATGATACTTATGCCACATCCCTGCCATCCATCCCATTGATGCACGGACATGCAAATATGTGTCTGATGCACAGGATGACTTTATTATATTACATGTGTGTTTTTAGTGTGGTAGTGTTATACATGATATGTGCTCTATGTTGGCTTGTATCATGAGTACACATCAAAGTCCGTGTACCTTTTTTGCATGATGATAGACTGGCAGTAGTGTTGCAGAATATTTCTGTTCCAGGGGTCTGAGTGGCTAAGCTATGCAGACTTGGCAGCAATACAGCAGCATGGGGCAGCATGGCAGCACAGCAGAAATATGACATCAGCAAGGTATGGCTGTATATGTCCATGGTTACCTAGGTGCATATGTGTACAAAAGTGTGTTGGGGACAATGGGGTCAGTCAGCATAATCTTGCATGCATAATCTGTGACAAAGCCTGCTACCCTTGATACGTGTCACCTGGGAGTTCTGTACATACAAATATGGTAAGCATGTATGCCTCAGTAGATTTGGGCTATCCAGCAGCTAGCGACAGGGCAGTAAAATGCATGACAATTGCACACCCATATATATACTGCATGGGAATATATTTGTGCACTCACACACACAGAGTTGCCTTTAGTAATATTAGAACCCCTATCTATCTATTAGTATGCACAATAACACTACGTAGTTATCGCATGCACCATGGAGCTTATCTGTTTTGACATTGTCAGCCACTGCTGCTAAGGTGGATGACATCAGCAGGCCTTGTAAAGGAAGCCAATGGGGAGGCTGGCAGGTAGTCACAGGGCCTTAAAATGTATAACCATTGCACAAGGATAGGCACACTACTGCAAGGGGATATATTTATAAACACAAACACGCACACACAGTTGCTGTTTAGGAAATTAGAATGCCTACCTGTCTATTAGTATACACAATTACACTAAGTAGTTATTGCATGCACCATGGAGCTTATCTGTTTTGACATTGTCAGCCAGTGCTGTTAAGGTGGTTGAATAAAATGGCCATTGCAGAGATAGACCAAATGGGCATGTCTGTACCACTGAAAGGGAAATATCTACACACACACACACGTGCACACACACACACACACACACACACACACACACACACACACACACACACACACACACACACACACACGCACAAGGTGGCTGCTGTGAGACTCAAAACACTACCTACTTACTATTATACACTATAGCTTGCAGTACAAATTGCACATGCCACCATTAACATGTGGCATACATGTGGCTGTAGCCACAGTAGTTGTGAGTTACACAAACTGGCCTTGTCTTACACAGCCTGTGTGGCCTGCAGAGTGAACCTGCTTTATGATGTTATTGTATCTAGTGTCCCAGCAGTGGTGTACCTATTAATACCCCTGCTATGTGTGTATGGTTACCAGCATCACCGGTCACAGTTTGCTATGTGGACAACTGGCCAGTGACAATACAAACTGTCCAAGTCCTGCATTGAAGTCATTGCACATTACACCACCAGCTCACCATTGTCTGACTACAGGATGATATTCCACAGGCATAGGGTTCTGTGGTTGGGTGGATTGTGTCATTATGTGGCCTTGGTCTTTTACCATCAGACACTTGTGTAGATGCAGATGACCCCCCCACAGCCTTCTGCATGTAGTTGTGAACATTCATGGATTCCCACACATACACACACACACATACACACATTATAAATATATTATATTTATATATATATATATATATATATATATATATATATATATATATATATAGTGTGTTTGTGTGTGTGTGTGTGTGTAGATATATATATATATATATATATATATATATATATATATATATATATATATATATATATATATATATGTGTGTGTGTGTGTGCCACATATTGATAGATAGGGTGATCATGTCTGAGGGGTATAGGGAGAGACAGATACATATACATAGCCGTCTGCATGCACAGACATATTTTCACATATTGGCTCTTTAGGCAGATGAGGCATTAGACATAGGCTCAAGTTAGCTAAGAGTAGGAACATGCCCAGTGTGACTGTCAGTATTTGTAAGGTGACTCCAGGCAAGACCTACCTGTACTATAGTCAGGGATTTTGTGTGCTACAACCAATTGGCTGCTGCACCTGATTCAGCAGTCCAGCACCTCCTTGATATTTTGTCCAAGGGATTCCCTGGCTGTGCGCTGAACGTGATATATGAGTCATTCCTAGCAACTGTACAGATTGTAATAGACTTTGCATAGTTTTGCATCATATGTGTGGTGCATTTTACACAGCATTGGGATTTTCTGGTACATCACTGACAAATCATTATAGATTGATGTTAGGATATGATGATAGACATTTGAGTTACTGACTCCATACACGCCAGGGAACCCATGCAACTGCACGACCTGTTATTCTCTGAACTTTCTACATTTCTCTTTCTTCTAGTTAAATCTTCTCCTTATATTTGGGCCTTTGTCTCAATACTATTCATGGATTTGTCTAGATTTCCTGCTCTAAGTGGTTGTATGTATGCTGTGACTGGGGTACATGATGTAACACATCACACACAGGGTGACAGTTTTCATACCTCTGACTATACATGTTTTGCAGAATGTCGAACATTCCACCCCATGTGCCTGCCCAGCTCCTCATAAAGTTGAGTTTTTCCATTAATATACTACTACATGGAGCCCAATGAATTGTTGTCCATACTGACATAGTTATGCGATGGCCTTTACATCTTGCTGCTATTTTGACTTGTTGCAACCTGCTTTTATACTAGCCACCTTCTCAGTTACTCAGAGCATGTATAATAACTGTAGGTTTGGGCCTTTGTCCCGCCATTGTCTCTGGCTTTGTCCAGCTTTCTGGCAGTAACAGATGGTGACATATTGCCATTGTGTGGGACTCGTGTAATAGAATTACCTCACATGCAAAAGTTGTAGGTGCAGCCAACTTTGAACCATGAGCACCAACAGCCATGCTAATGTACTCAGCCCACTGAGCCACAACAGCGACCAGAAAGTGAGTTTTAATTCCTCACACTGTCAACAGCAGACAGACATATACACTTTGACCCCTGTATATTGTGGAAAATAGGACATGTAGCTAGGTTGTTTGTGACAGCCCTGGGATTGTGTGGTCTGCTGGTGTATCCTTACAAACATACTCTGTTACTGCAGTTGTATGTGAATACTAATGTGCTGGGAGTAGGGGACTGTAGCATTGAGAGTCATGCATCCGTCCAATAACCTCACTGTTTGGCAATAGCCTTACATACTGCCATGTGTTTTGTTGCCTTGTGGCCTACTGCATATTATGGGGCAGTCAATATTGGAAAAAGTTCTTGTTGTCCCACACAGCTGTTGGTTCTCTGCAAGTAGCCCAGTTGCCACTCTGTTCCCTTGCAAAAATGCAACAGGTCCATACATATGCTACCATAGTCTGGTACCCCATACATTTGTTGTAAAGGAGAGTGACTTACCTTCTGCACACAGCAGTTGAGATACCTGTTTTTCAAGGCTAACTCTGTCTGATGCATGCAGTACACAGCCAGCACATGGTAAGGTACAGGTTGTGTGGTGTGGCTGGCATCCTTTTTACTATGTATGTGAGTCAGAGTAAGGTGTCAGTCCCTAGGACCCTAGGTTGTCAGTGCATATGTTATGCATTGCCTCATTGCCAAGGCCAGGGCATACTTGGCACACCTATGTCTGCCTACAGGGACAGCCTCAGGGGGTTACTGCTCTGAGTCCTCCTGTGGGTGTGGCTGTGGGGACCTTGGCACTTGTGGGGTCTGTGTGTCCTTTCCCTGTGATGATCCTGCCACAGCTGTTTCCACAGGATCATACTGTGTAGCATTTCACATACTGTGAACATCTGTGCAAATGTGGCTGGAGAGTACTGCAGGGCTCCAACAGATATATCAAGGCACTGGAACCGTGACTTGAGCAGCCTAAACACACACTCTATGATGTTCCTAATTTATGTGTGTGCCTCATTATAGGATTCTTTAGTAGGTGTGCATTTCTGATGGGTGTCATCATCCATGATTCCAGTGCACAGCCAGCATCTCCCACTAGATGACTGTATGGGATGTGCCCTCTGACAAACATCTGGTACAACTGTGATGCATGCCAGATATGGGAGTTGTGATAACTGTCAAGGCTGCCAGCACACACATTCATGATGATGCCCTGGGCATTGCACATGACCTGGCAGTTGATGGAGTGGTACCCCTTATTGTTGATGTAGATTATACCCTCTTCACAAGTTGGTGACTTGATTTGTACTTGAGTGCAATCTATGGCACCCAGTACCTCAAGGTAGTGTGCTACATGTTAGAAATGTTGCAAAATTCTGGCCCTTGCCTCAGGGATGAGAGGAAGAGATATGTGCTCACTGGCATGCGGTAGCATGGCATCCAGGAACTGGTTGGGTACTCTGGATGCTGATGCCTGTGAGACCCTCATCATGTCCCCAGTTGGTCTTCAGAAGGTACCTGCAGCTAGTATCCTATAGACTACATATACCTTTGTTTCCACTGGGATGGGTTCCCCTCTGCTGGCTCTGGGTCTGAGTTGAGGGCTGCTCAGTGAGTTCTTGTAGTTTGTCCCTATCCACCCTGTAGCGCTTCACATTCTCCAACTCATGTAGCTCCTGGAAGGTTACCCTGGGCCTGAACACTCTTCTCCTTCTCAGTCTAGGCCTATTGTTAGTGGCAGCATCAACACTGACTTCAGCCTCTAGCACATACAGATGTAGCAGCGGAGCAGCAGGACCTAGCATTCTGTCTGTTAAAATTCCCAAGTCTGTACTCCAATGGTGCAGAGTATGGGGAAAATCAGATTGTAAGGTGTATGCATACTTTATAGTGCTCTGCTGCAGATGCAGCCTGTCTGATTGGATGACTATGATGCATTCCACCTGCCAGATGCATCATTGAGGGGTTTGAATGGCCCAGTGGAAGTGGAGCAGGGGTTATCAGTATACACTTTGGACACCAACACTGGGTCTGCAGGACTGCCTATCTGCTTGCTGGATTGCTCCAGCACCCTCATCTGCATGCAGTTCACCTGCTTATAAGGTGATTCACATGCCACGGAAACTTCTGTTTCCACAAGCTCATGCACACCCTTCTGCTCTGTTTACTGGATTGCACAGCTGCTTACTTCCAAGTAAGCTCCATGCCACTATGCCTACATGGAAAATCACTCTGTGTAGGCTTCATTGAATTCCCTCTACAGTGTTTAAAGTGGATTGTTAAAAATACCATCCCAGTACAGCAATATACATTGTTTCAGCCCAAATTGTTGAAGCTATTGGTCTAATAGAGGAGTCATTTGGATTTGTATGCGATGCTGGTATAACAAAGGGTAATTTAGGATATTTCATGTGCCAGAAATCAGGGTATGATTTTGTTTACCTCCATGTCTTAATATATGACTCAGGTAAGTCAATTACCCAGCCAGCACTCCCAAGTCACCCCTAAAATGGAAACTTTTATTCAGTGGGACTACCAGTTAACAAATGAATCAAACTGAAAATACATAAATAAACAAAAAAAATCACACCTCATGTAATAAGTTCACCAGTCTCAAATTCCAATTTGCCTTCACTTTTGAAACTCATTTCATAATAAAGATCAGCATTCAAAATGTCTAGCATTTTAGATTCATAGCAGGTTGCCTCCATTACTGCAATGCTTCCAATTTGTCATCTTTCATACATTTCACCTCATGGTTAGACCTTAACTGAATCTATGCTTGTTTTTTTTTCACAGTTCAGACTATAGAATCTCTTCTTAGGATATTTGTTAAACATTTCTCTAATGTTTCTGCTTCATGCAATGTTTGAAAATAAAAAAAAAACAAATAGCAGTAAAAGAGGTGGATTAAACATGTTGGATTTTCCTTGGGCAAGGACATCCATATCCAAATATGAGTTCATAAGAACCCATCTTAAATTCAATTCCTCACTTACCATTTTAGGTCAAGAATAGTATCTGTCAGTATTCTCCACAATCATGTCTGTATGGTCTCTCTGTAACATTTTGTCTTCTATGATGTTTCCCTTTTCAAAATTTCACTTGATGAAGGATTTGTTCTTATCGGCCGCAATTCAAACATGGACCTGGTGGGAAACTCCTTGCACCATTTGCTAAAAGTCATTTGGGCCAGCAGGATGATTTATACACTCTTTCCTCTTCTAAAAATGTTCTTTATTATGGGCAACTGTCTTATTAGAATAACAGCCTTGAATTTGAGCATCACTAGAATATGCATGGAGTTTGAGTGGTATTTTTGATGTCATTTAATGTTTGATTATAATTACCCCAGATGGAGTTGCTAAACTGCAGAGGTTCAAACCCGATTTTAACTTATCTCTGCCTGATGGGAGAAGATTAAAACTACATACGTGCACCTAAGGTAGACTGTATTAATTACTTTACAAGAGTTAGAATATTCAGTCTTCTTTTTTATAGAAAGAACCAAATAAACTAAATAAAAAAATAAAAAAAATGTCACCAGTCATAGAAATACTTTGTGATAAATCCTTTATTGTGAAATGCTTTTCGTCCAGTAGCTTCACCGGACTTCATCAGACAATTGTTTGCTGCACTCACAGTTTAAATACACTCCCACTCAAACAATTAATTAGTTAATTAATTAATTAATTAATTAATTAATTAATTAACAGCACCCAATTCTAATTATACACTTTAATTACTTCTCTTACTAATTCCATAAAAATTTATAAAAATGTATAAACATTTACAAAAATATAATATAATATATATATATATATATATATATATATATATATATATATATATATATACCTTGTACTTTAAAATATTTAAGCAATAATATCCTATGAAAACACCTATACAAATATATATTAATACCTTAAAAGGTTAAAAGTTACATCAACAACACATTTTATAATTTATTTTATTCTAAGGAAATTACTAACTACAGGTTATACTAACATATATTAATCCCCAAACAAGTCATTTTACTATCATAATAATACACTGACATCTAAACAAACCTGCAAATGAACACTAAAGCTTACTCTATATTCTATCTTTTAAGACTTCTTAATTTTAATATACTCGAGATGGACACTACTTTATTTAAACCAGGCCATCTACTAGCATCAAACCGTAATTGCCATATCACTTCATGTTTTTCTACTAGAAGGCTCATATACCCTGCCCTATCATCCCCTGTTATTTGGTCGATAACCCTAAATTTGAAAATGTGCCCTTGGTTGGCAGATAAATGTCTTGCTAAAGCAATATTTAATTTCAATTTATTTATACTTAAAATATGTTCATAAGTTCTTTCTCTCATTTTTCTGTCTGTCTTGCCCACATAAAATGCTGGGCAAGACTGACACTGGCCACATACACCACTGATTTACTATTACAATTATATATTCCCTCATTCTTATGAACTTTATTCCAGATTTTATAAGATGCTCCAGTCATCATATGCTTGCACATACTGCAAGATTCACATTTGAACATTCCTGGTATTTGTACAAATTTCTTCCTATCATATTCTACTACATGTTTAAGTTTTTTCTTTCCTTTTTTGAAAATAACTGCTGGTTTTACCCCTAGTCTGGTTAAAAAATCTTCATCTATCGTAAAAATTATCCAGTTCTTAACAATAATTTCTCTAATGAAATTAGCTTCACTATTACATTGTGTAATGAAGCTTAATCCATAATTTTTAACTCCAACTTTCTCTTCTAATAATTTACCATTACTAGAAGTGAGCATCTCAATAGTTGTATTTATTAATCTAACACTCATGTCACCCTGTGTATTACTCGTTACTTCCCCCACTTGTTGGCATAATAAGGTAATAGGTACCCCTTTCCTCCATTTTTCCTGTACTTTTAGTACAATGTTCTGAACAAATTCATCTGGATACCCCCTATTTATAAACATTTGTTTTTAATACTTCACATTCATCCTTAAAGTGTCCATCAAGTGATACCATCCTGGCAGCCCACACTAGTTGGCCCTTTACTACTGATTTTTTCTGATGTACTAGGTGAGAACTAGTGAAATGTAACATAGTATTTGAATAGGTCTTTTTCCGATTAATTTTAGCTATGTAACAACATAAACTCTCATCTTTCACTAACAGTACATCTAAGTAAGTAATACTCATATCTCCAAAAGGGCTCGTGAATTTCAAGAAATTTGTACTCATATTAAATCTCCGTACCAATTCATCAGCTGCCAAGATGTCACCCTTAAATAGCATGAACACATCATCCAAAAATCAGGTATAAAAGTGAATGTTCTTCATCAGTTCATTGTTATTAAATACATAATGAGCTTCCCAGTGGGCCATCATCAAATTAGCAACACTGGCCCCACATGGTGAACCCATTGCTACACCCACTTCTTGTAAATAGTAGTCACCTTTAAAGGTTATGTGATTTTTACTTAGAATTAAATCCAGTAATTCCTCTACTAACCTAATCTCTTCTATGGGTGCCCCATGGAACCTCATCCTCTTGGATACCCATTCAATCCCTACTTCATGAGGTATTGAAAAATACAAATCAGTTCCGTCAACAGTTACAAAATTCATACTCTCATCATATTTCATTTCATTTATATTCATTAAGAAAGTCCAAGCGTCTTTGCATATTTTTTTTTCCATAAGCACATACTTCTTTAAAATATTATCAACCAATTTTGCGTTAGCATAACTAATAGATTGTCTTGCGTCTACAAAGGCATGCATCGGGGGATCTTCCAAACATTTATGTAATTTTGGGATTCCAAATAATTTGGGTATTCTCAGAGACAATACTCTAAGATAGTCCAAAGTTGCTTTGTCTATCAGGCCATCAATAAATAAGTCTTCTAGATAAGCATAAATGTCCCTTTGAGCTCTATTAACTTCATTCAAGTTTGCTTCCCGATAAATACATCCTTCTAATACTTTCCTCATATGTGTGTTGTATTCCAAAATACTCATAATTACCAGATCCCACCTTTATTTGGTTTTAACACTTTTACAGGTAAGGATCTCAGTTGGTCCAATGCTTCCTGTTCATTTTGGGTAATATTCATGGCTCTATTCTTAAAGCATTTATTTCCCAAATCTCTGAGATCCAGTTCACGCATAGTTTCAAAGCATGTTAACCAAGGATGTACAGGTGGATTATAAGTGCTCAAAACTTTCATATCATTTCTTGCTTCTGTATTGTTTCCATAAAGAAACTTTAAATTCAATTTATGTATAAACATTTTTAAGTCTATAAGTGTAAAACACAAAACTCAAAGAAGCCAAACGAAAACTGAGAACAAGGTGTTGGTAAGCCAGTTAAAAGGCTAGGCATAAGCAGATGCAAGCGATCAGATAGCTGGCATTGTTAATCCAATCCACCGGACTAAAAATCAGTTTTTGTAAAAACACTGCTTTATTAAACACATTTAACACATGTAAACATTTACCTGTGTTGTGTTTAATAAAGCAGTGTTTTTACAAAAACTGATTTTTAGTCCGGTGGATTGGATTAACAATGCCAGCTATCTGATCGCTTGCATCTGCTTATGCCTAGCCTTTTAACTGGCTTACCAACACCTTGTTCTAAGTCTATAAGTGTTGCAGGTAAGCTGTAGTGTTTGGTTGGGAAAAAGTCAGCCCCTAAGCAAATAATTCCACTAAGATAGGGTTTATTTCGAATTAGTTGTAGTTAAAAATGTTAAAATCTCCTGCCAAATTAGTTAATTTCTTAAATGCAGATGGTATTACTACATTAATATCAATGTTATCAATAATTACCTCTTTTTCTTGTTTGTATTGGTATTGTTGAAATTCCTGATTCCTGGTGGCCCCTCTTGTGTTGTATACTTTTTGTACAGTTCCACTGGGGCCCTTTAGAAAATCCTGCTGTCGGTTCCGCTGATTGCTACCTACTTGGTTCCAACCCTGGTTATTCCTACTCATGCTGATATTGTACTGTGTTCACCCTTCACTAGGGCCTTCTCCACTATTTTCCTCTCTCCTTTGCTCATTTGACTCTACTTCTCTTCTCTCAATATTCTTTTCATAATGAGATTCTCTAGGTTGTACCAATTCATCTTTAGGTGGAGGGTGGTACGGTTCCAGGTATGCTGTTCCTTCCCGATATTCATTCAAATCCCTATTAAGCTTCTTAATTTTTGTTTGCATATTTTTCAACACATGTTGATCAGTGGAGGAATAAAGCCTTCTATAATCATATGTGTATCTTCCGAAGTCACTATGGGCTTGGATCTCCCCATCCATTTCCGCTACTTCAACTGTCAGTAAGTCAATCTCTTCCTGATAGTGTTTAGCCATTAACGCTATCAGTTCTAAGCCATGTCTCTTAAAAAGTAGTAGCAATTCATCATGAAATAGGGAACTGGCCTGTAAGCCATTAGGAAATTGCCAAGACATTAACCCTTTAGGTACCACACCTTCCTTTCTGCATTCCTCAAAATAACCCACTTCAATTTGTAATTTCCTTAGTTTAAAAAGTTTTTTGTCATACACAGAGAGTTTTTTTGCTAGCATCTCATGTCCCCCAGCTGGTAGCTCCTCACAATTTGCTTCCACAGCCTTTTTAAAGGTTGGGGCTGCTTTAATCCAATTAGCGACATCTGGAGTTCCAGTAAGCCCCGGGGACCCCATCTTCCTAGTATCCTCTGCATCAAGTACAATCGGTGAAGGTTGTCTCACTTCCTGGTGATTCCGCTCATCTAGTTGGGTGCTCAAAAGGGGGGAAGACATCTTCCGACCATTATTACAACTATTTGTATTAGATGGCTGTACGAATCCCCCTTGCTGACTTAATGTGTCAACTTTCTGTGTTAAGTCAATAAGCCGTTGATTCATGATAGAAATAAGAACAGTTAATTCACCAATGCCTTGTGAACCTGCATCAAGTTCTGCCATCGGTTCCAAAGGTAACTCAAATGAAGTATTAGCCACACTACCTGATGCCATCTTGATAAACAACAAAGCCAAAATAAAATCCAAAGAACAAACTAAATAAAAAAAATGTCACCAGTCGTAGAAATACTTCATGATAAATATTTTATTGTGAAGCACATTTTGTCTAGTAGCTTCACCGGACTTCATCAGACAATTGTTTGCTGCACTCATCACAGTTTAAATACACCCCCCCTCAAGCAATGTGTTATTATGATAGTAAAAGGACTTGTTTGGGGATTAATATATGTTAGTATAACCCGAAGCTAGTAATTTCCTTAGTATAAAATTATAAAATGTGTTGTTGATGTAACTTTTAACCTTTTAAAGTATTAATATATATTTGTATAGGTGTTTTCATAGGATATTATTGCTTAAATATTTTAAAGTACAAGGTATATATTTATATTTTTATACATTTTTATAAATTTTTATGGAATTAGTAAGAGAAATCATTAAAGTGTATAATTAGAATTGGGTGCTGTTAATTAATTAATTGTTTGAGGGGGAATGTATTTAAACTGTGATGAGTGCAGCAAACAATTGTCTGATGAAGTCCAGTGAAGCTACCAGACAAAAAGTGCTTCACAATAAAGGATTTATCACTAAGTATTTCTACGACTGGTGACATTTTTTTGATTTAGTTTGTTCTTTGGATTTCATTTTGGCTTTGTTGTTTAATAAGACGCAAATAAACTCTTTTTTAATCAGTAGGCTAAGGGTCTCACTCTCATATTTTATTAAAATATTACCTCATTCAGAAGCCTTGGTCCCTGACCTCAAAGACTGGAATCTAGCTACATAGCTGACAATTCATTGTTGTATTAGAAATATTACATTTCATCAAGGAGAAATGTTTACACGGGTATGTGAAGCATTGCAAATAAATAATAATTCAAGATTTATCTTAATCCATACATGCAAGCTATCTACAGTGCATAAATAATGACATTTCTCTGACTGGCCTAATTAATCTTTACAGGTTTTGTCTGCTTAGAGCACCCATCTCCAAGAGTGGTGTGTTTTTTTCTGAATATGCATCTGATATTCTCCATGAATGCAAAAAGAAGTCAAACTATTCCTGGAAGGGAAAAATGTAATTTCTCTCAAGACTTTATTAATTCTTTGATTTTTTGATTTATCCACTGCAGTGTCTTGGGGGAGCCAGAAATTGTTCTAGCATTTAGGCTGCATAGGGAATAGAAACTCGTCCTGAGCATGGCACTGGCCCATTGTAGGATGCCTCTGAAGACTTTTTAAGAATAAATTAATCAGCAAAATGCACAATGCACTTACTTTTATGAAGAATAGATAATAAAAATGCAGAACCTCTTTTCCCTTATGCTGTTAAACCATTTATTTAATGCCAGCATTACATGAGGGTTTCAACTTGTTGCTTACTAGAGTTGTCTCATTATACCTTTCAATTTAATATAAGAATATTTAGTTTTAGGATCGTAATATGATCAGAACATGAGCTGAATTTCTGTAAAACAATATTCATATTTGCATTTTTTCAAGTTGGTCTAATTTTTGAGCCATACCAGCTGACAAGTAAGGCGTCTACAAGTCAGTTTTCTTTGATTTTATTAGTTTAACATAGATTTATTTGTAATATTTGGATTGATTATTATAAGCAAAGATTTATTCAAAGTAGAAATATGGAGGAGTTTGGATTGCTATGGGTGCAATATTTTGCACTCAGGATTAACTTTTAAAATGCAAGCAGTGACTGTCTTGCATCACCTTAAATGTCATGAAAGTTAAGTAATTTCTTTAACTTCTAGATGAACCTAAATGTACACTGAACTATTCTTTTTACGTGCATTTTTGGAATGATTTTTGTGATTTATTTTTCATTTTTTTATTTTGTTATGTATGTAGAATTTATACAATTATATGCCTTTAACTGAGCTTGTTGAATTATTTTTATATTTGAAGTTTTGTTTGGTTGATTACATTGTATGGTTTGACTAAGTAACATGATACCCCATAGCAATTTTATGTCATATTCCTTTTCCAATCATAATAATTTTTTTTGGTGGTCACCCTAGTTGGGTAGGGGGTTACTATTTGCTTGTTTTTATATTTATGTGATTTAGTGACATGAAGATGCTATCTACCTCTCTGCTGCATGGAAAGTACTTTGTTAATTCTAAATCATCCTCATTAAAAATTTCCGCTTTAACTAATGCTAGGAAATTTCTGATATGTTGGTCTTTTTGGACCTGCATTTTAGATTAGCTTGAAGCTATTTAGACAGGATTCTTTTTGCTCTGAATGTATGTATGTTTGTATGTATGTATATGTGCATTTATTAGTTATTCTGCAAAATGTGTGCATGGATTGCAATCTGTTTTCAAGGGTTAGACTAAGCTGTGTGCTGTTCTTGCTCCCCGCTGTCATATTTTTGCATGAGATCATTATAAAATATTATTCAGTTCCTTAAAGTTATAGAATGCAGTATGATACACACAGGAACATTTTCTTTATTGGACTAAAATTAACCTTTTGCTTCATTGTAAATACTGCTTTTGGACATAATAGTAAATGTCAGTGTGTTATGAGCAAGTTATTTCTACTTTATAGTTGATAATCACTTCTATTTGCTCTCCCTGCTGTTACTTTAAATTATTTCATGAGCAGCAGTATGTCCTTTCAGCTCATTATCTACTGAGTGAGATGAAAGGAACAAAATCTAAGGCAGCTCTTTCAAGGCCTAATATGTAACAATTTGTGCTATTTAAATTTAGTGTCATGTCTGAATTAAAATATCAAGATGACTGCAAATCCATATCAATACTGTCTCGCTGTACTTTGTATTAAAGTAAATCTACTTAAATTAATTAAATTAATTAATTTAATTAAAGTAGTCTTACTTTGTCTACTGTACAGGATACCTGCATACCACTGAGAACTCCCCCATACTCACCTGTTTAGAAACCTTGCCTCTGTCTCGCTCTACCATCTATAAGGTATTCACTACCCTAGTGTCATCTCTGTCTTAGTTAGCTATACTCTTTTTGTTTTTCTGTTTGTGGTTTCCTTTTAACTGTTTTTATCTTACTACAAATACCTGTGTACACCTTGCTATTACATCTCTTCCTTCTCTGTCTACACCTCCCTACCTCT
Organism: Protopterus annectens; assembly: GCF_019279795.1. Lineage (NCBI taxonomy): Eukaryota > Metazoa > Chordata > Ceratodontiformes > Protopteridae > Protopterus > Protopterus annectens. The sequence continues at coordinate 270,291,092 of NC_056725.1, read as the reverse complement.
TCTACTTACCTGCTGACTCTCATTGTGTGCTCCTTACTGTTTCCCTCCTGCCTCGCTGATGGTTTCTTGTGGTGACTCTTCCTGGCTAATCCCGCTCTGTTCAACCTCACTATGTTCGGGCTCATTCGCTCTCCTCCCACCCCCCATATCAATTCCTTTATACCTAACCACCTATTCCTGTCCTTCCCTAACTCCACCCCTTCCTGTCTGCTATAACATTCTAAACACCTTACCCTCCCCTACTTATCAATTCATAGTTTAGTCTGCTGCAATCCCTCCATCTTTCTATATATCCCCTACCCCCTACAGATTGTTTCACTTAAATTTTACTTCAGCTATCTAACAAGTCCAACAACTTACATGTCCTAGTCCCTTACCCACTCCTCACTCCATTCCAATCCTACTTCCCCACCTTAGGCCTTGGCTTTTGCAACTCTCTCTATTTTCCTCTCGCCTCCATTACTTCTCCTTCTCATTCTACATCTTGTACTACTCCATTACCACCTGCCCATAGAGATCCTAGTAATCCCCACACGAACTGCTTCTCATCTCTGCAGTACTCTATTACAATCTCCTCCTCTGTCTTTTCCATGAACATCCCTCTGCCTAAAATCAAACTTCCTCCCATTAGCATCTAAAACCAAGACTAAGTACTTAACTTACAACCCACTTAAATTCATACTTTACTACCTTCATGTATCCCTGCTTCTATCAGGAGACATACATCCAAATCCTGGGCCCATCTATCACCCCACCATGCATAACTCTACCTCTCCCAACTTAATAAACTCATCCTCTTCAAACAAACATTTCCTTTTACTCTATGAATGCCCACAGTATTCTAAATAAAGTTAGTGAAATCCATGCCTGGATAGCCTTCCACACCCCTGATGTCATCACCCTAACAGAGACTTGGCTAAAACCCCAAATCTCTGACAAATACATTCTCCCCCCTGGTTATAATATACTCTGCATAGATCGCCAAAACAAAAAAGGGGGTGGCGTTGCCATCCTCTACTCCAACCACCTCATCATTACAAGTATTATGAAACCTATCCCATCCTTTTCTCCTGCTGAACTACTTACAGCTAACCTTAAAATAAATGACCACACCACTATCACAGTGGCAGCCATCTATATTTCTCCAGGAGACAACATTCCTTTGCTCAAAAATATTCTTTCATACTTTTCTCACTACATCCCCAATGAAACTATCCTCCTTGGGGATGTCAACATTAACTGGTTAACTTTCAGTAATCCAAACTCTAATACTCATATTAATTTATATGGCTTTACACAGCTAATCTCCCAACCTACTCATACAAACAACTCTCACACATCTAGTACTCTTATTGACTGGGTACTTGTATCTAATCCTTCCAAATATCATAACCCTGAAACCCTACCAAACACCCTGAGTGATCAGTCACCTATAAACATTCTTAGGTTCACTCCCCACTTCTCAAAACCTCCTAAATTTATCACTTGTCATAAACTCTCTAACTTCCATCCAGAAACATTTAATGCCCTCCTCTCTAAAGTAAACTGGAAATTCCGTACCCAACTCCCACTAGAAGAAGCAGTCCTAGCTTTCAACTCCACCTTCCTTAGTATCTTAGACTCACTTGCTCCCCCTCGCAAAGTCCGAATTAAGTTCACTATATCTCCATGGCTTTCAAAAACCACTCGTACCCTTATACTTGTACTAGAGACACACTATGGAAAAAATGGTCACAGACTAAGCTCTCTGCAGACTTACAAAAAATATAAAGAAATCAGAAATCTGACAAAAACACATAAACAAAGATAAAAAGGACTTCTATAACAAACCTCCTACAGCCCTAAAATTTAATCCTAAAATTTCTGGAACTTTATTAACCAAATATTACATCCCGGTAATCTTAGTTCCCCCATTCCATGCCCAGACAAGACATCTGAAGAAACTGCCACTGTCTTCAATACCTATTTTATCGATTCAGTATCTAAGCTACTGAACCTAAACCCAAACTCCTCTACTACTAACATCTCCAACTTTTCTGAACCTACTCCTAATACTATCTCCTCAAATACCTTCTCCCTCAAACCTCTATCTACTAGCTACATCAAAACTCTACTCTCTAAATTAAAACCATGCTCAGCATCAGCTAACAATATTCCTTCCACTTTTCTTCTACTAGCAGCTGACCCTCTTGTACTCCCTGTATCTATCCTAATTAATCGCTCTATCTCTGAATCTAAAGTCCCTTCCATCTGGTAACAATGCTACACTCTACCTATACATAAAGGAGGTAACTCCTCTGATATCTCCAACTTTAGACCTATCGCTATCCTCTCCCCTCTCTCTAAAGTACTAGAAAAATGTATTCATAAACAAGGTATGCAGTATCTAATACAGGAAAATCTGCTTACACCCCCTCAACATGGCTTCAGATCCAAACATAGCACCACTACAGCTCTATTATCCTTCCTCAACACTGTCTCTATAGCCATGAATGACCATAAACTTATTTCTTGCCTATTCTTGGACCTCTCAAAAGCTTTCAACACTATCTCACACTCTCTTCTGCTGCACAAACTGCATAACCTCAACTTCTCCTTTGATACTGTTGTATGGTTCTCCAGCTACCTCACTAATAGATCTCAATCAGTGAGATGGCACTCTGCACTCCCCCCTCCTCTCCCTGTCAAAATGGGTGTACCTCAAGGGTCTATCCTGGGGCCTTTACTTTTTAATATCATTACAAATCAGCTCTATACCTTCTGTCCTCAGTCATCTTTAGTGCAATACGCCGATGACTCTACAGTCATCACCACAGCCAACTCTCCCTCTAAGCTCTTCTCAGCTACTCAGGCATCTTTTAACTTAGTTGAAACATGGCTCTCCAACAACCAGCTCATCCTTAACCCTAAAAAAACAAAGCTGTTGCTCTTCCTACCTAAAAAGTTCAACAATATTAAACCCTCCTTCTCCATGCAGTCCCTTAATAACACTCCCATTCAGGTAGAATCCAGTACTAAGCTCTTAGGCGTAACCATCGATGATCAGCTTAAATTTGACTTGCATGTTAATAACTGCATCAAAAAGACTAATTCAAAACTAGGGCTCCGTTACCGTAACAAGAAATTCCTTACCTCTTAAGCCAAGGTTACTTTCTCTCTTACCTACCTTCTACCCAGTCTAAAGTACAATTCTCAAATTCTCACAAATCTTAACTCTGCACTCCTGACCAAACTCGAATCTACCCACAACAAGGTAGCTAGATTTGCTGCCCAACAAACCTCCAAATCCCATCACTGTCTCTCTCTAAAACACCTAAACTGGCTTGAATTACCTGACCATCTTCTTCTCTCTCAGCTCCATATCATCCATTCTATCCTATTCCAGCCTTCCTACTGCCCAATGCTGTCTCCTGTCATGTCCTATTATTCTCCCACCAGACCTCTCTGAAGCTCTAACCAAGACCTACTACAAATCTACAAACCCAAGTTTAACTTTGGATGCTGCATGTACAGCTATCACCCCGCTATTGCCTGGAGTAGGCTCCCACTAGAAATCAGGACCCTTACACATCCTAAACAATTTAAGACAGCCACCAAAGAGCACTTTAAAAGTCACTGGTCCTGCCACTGCACTCTCCCTCCTTAACATCCCCTACTTCCCATACCTTAATCTCCTTTCTGCCCTTAACTCACTCTTCTCACTAGCTCTCTCTAATCTTCCTTAACTACTCGTTCTACTGTCTTCTAAAATCTATTAACCATATCACCTCAGAGAAACATTCTATTGTAATTGTCTTGCCTTCATGCAACTACATCATGACAAAACTGGGTTTTTGTAACCACTTACCCCAAAAACTATACTCATCTTAATGACATATTTCTTTTTATACATCTTGAAATAGTTATGCTGTACTCCTGATTATTGACACTGTATAACATTGCATTGCTACTTAATGCCTTGTAATAATCCTGTAACATTGCTGTTTAATACTAATTTATAATGAAAATTGTATAATATGTTGGAGCTTTTCTCCCTGGGCCTCCGCTGAAAAAGGGCTCTTCAGCTCAGTCGGACAATCCCAGTAAACAAATGTAAAATAAATAAATAAATAAAGCTGGTACATATTTCTGAGCAAAGTTTTCCTTTTTATTTTTAGTAAGTTCATTATAGTTACAGATGTATTATTTGTAAAGCTCAACCTTGGAAATGGAATCTATTTCTCCCTGAAATACTTACAAATGTTATTTTCTTTTTTCATATCTGTGTATCTTTGGTTTGCAGTACTGACCTGAACAGTATACCTGCTCCTCACATACATTCAATTTGACATCATGTTTCATTTCTGGGAAAATTTTCTTTGAAACAAAAAGTTCTATTTTAAATGGATGAATAGGAGAGCCTGGCTATTAGACTTCAGCAGAATGAATAGACACTTAAGGTATATTTCTGGATATCCTTATGAGTCTAGTTTAGGACAATATTCATAGACATGTTATGCAGTGCATAGAGATGGTACTTAGCTAAAAATCAACTTTATCAAATGTAATGCAGTGCATTAAAATGGAAATTTGTGGAATGACTATATAAACAGTCTGCCTTTGTGAGCTGTGATTCAAAAGCTACAAAAGTGAAAACCAATGGAAGCATCCAGACTCAGCACATGACACCACTGCAAGTCTAGACAAATCACATAAAAAGCAGTTTAAAATTGTCCAGATTACAGTATGCAACTGGTGTATTGCACATTGCAACATACAAGGTGAATGTCAGCATTGTACAAAGTTAGTAAGCATTCCTGAAAGACATATACCAGCACCAGCACATTGACTACAGTCACACTGACAATGGATCTGTCACCTTTTCTTCTCACACAACGTTATTTGGTTTTGTCATCCACTAACTACAGATCACCCTCCAACATATCCCTTTGTTATAATGACATGGGAAGCATCAATGTTCTACATGTATAAGCAATAAGTCTCTAAGGTTCACAATCTACTCTATTCCACCTCACAGGACTATCATTATATTTTGGATATGACATATTGATATCAATATACATAATGTCACATATGTTATAGAATATAAAGATATGTGTGCCTTGAACATTTCTATGCACAGTCATGGATGACTATGTATATATCCCCTGAAGTACTTAATAAATACAGATGTCTCTATAGACTAAGCTTCTTATTATATCCTTGAGGGCAACCATTCAGTTGGGTTACACACATGCAGATGCTGGGTTGCAAGAATGACTGTATAGTACTTCTAATAAAATCTGAGCTGTCCCTAACAGATTTCTGTGTATCCTCAGGAAGATGGACTAATACATATGTCTTGGGGACTTTGTCTGCTGCATGTAGAAAAGATCGATCACAATACTATGCATTTATCAGGTGCCAGGTCGGTTGGGTCCTGCCACTCTGCATGAGTGTGCACTTTTGTAGTAGTTTGGAGGTTTACAGCATAATGAAAAATGCTTGGTATGCTGGACATTTTTTCAACATTTTGTTATACATCACAGTATAACCAGGTTACTCAGTTGAATCTAGCAGTTTTGTACATCCGAGTAAGAGACAGAGTCCATGGCACATTAGAAATGCATGTAAGAGCATATTCTTGAACCTGCCAGTTGGATTATAGCAGTGCTATTATCTTTCATTTTCATGAGATCAAAGATAGGCTGTTAATATCTGTGCTATTCTAGTTCTTTCTTAACTGGTATGTATCATGGGTAGGGTTGAGGAAATAGTGCAACAAGAAAGAGATTATGGATTCTTTGGGGGTGGTGTTGGGATACTTTTTTAATTTTCATATTTATATGTTGCCTTTTATTTCATGAAGGATGGGACATTTTCAACTATTCACTTCTCAAATACCTTTCATTTATGAAAAGTACATGAGAACAGACATCTGGGTATTTTATGTTTAGTTTCAGGTAAGCATTAACTCTAACAAAGCATTAGTATTTCTGTAATTTTTAAACTTGTGTAAGTTTGACCATAAGCCAAGTAGTATATACATATATGTTAAATGGATACAAAACTCAAAAAGGAGAAAACTCTTTTTATTTATTTTGTAATAATTTGCCTCAGGTAGTAAGCATCCAAGAAACTCATATGCAAATAAATAAATATCTAAATAAATATATAAAATAAAATAAGTGGAGATCTATTCAAAAACTGGAGATTGCTTGTTATTTCTGTGGAAATGCCTTAAAACAATTCCAGCACTTCTGTGTTAATAAATGAGCTTACACCTATTGTTTTGATCTTACAGGTGTTATTTCTAGAAGCATATATTATTAAGCATCTTTCAAAATACAAACTTTGATAAAGCATTTGCAATATTTAAATGTTTATGTTTCAGGTAAACATAAGCTTATTTTGGATCATTTCACAAAAACTTTATTTTCATGTCTGGAGACTGCAATGTGGTTATTAATCCAACATCTGCTAGTACACACAGTTATCATTTTTGCCATTCTCCTAAGATGAAATCTATATTCAGACTAAAGAAAACATCTAATATGATGGATTCCTTCATATCACTTTATCCCACAAGGAAGTTATAGACCTACCCCCCACCTCTTCTATGTTGTATCACTACCAATAGCCACTGCAGGGAGTGAGACAGGGGCTAATTGTTGTGCATTATGGCAGACTGTAGCTGAATCAGCTCACAGACAGCACTGTTCAATATATAGACCTCCCTGTACAGTTTAGAAAAAAATATATTATACCGATGCTCCTGGTACACAGCATACTCCTTGTGATATGTTCTGTCTAGATCCTGCCTTTGTACCCACACACTGTAACCATGGGGTAGGTAGGCCAATGCATGGTCCAACCCTTCCATTCTTTAAGCTGCCCAGGCTTGTACAACTAGCTTGCAAAAGAACTGTACGCCATACGAGATTATCAACCACAGCAACAAACTCAATGGCTGAAGCTGTAACTTTTGTGGACAGACCTTGCAACAGGATTAGTTATCATCTGAGATTAGTTATCATCTGAAAAGTTGAAGACTGTACATGTCTTCTCCCAACAGTATGTTCAGATTATAGGTTTATAGGTTCAAGGCTAGGTTCAAAGGTACTAAGCAGTACCGTTAACCATTGAAGAACTTAACCCAATTTCCCTGTTTGACTTAGTCAGAGTCACACAGTAGGTAAATGGAGGATGAGTGAATCAAACCATAGACTACAGGGAGTACCATGTCAGTGGCTAATAGCCTTAATTACCTGTACTATCTGCCAGATCACCCAGCTCAACATTCCCCTCCACCCCCAGGGCCTAGGGCCTGCATTTGCTGTGCAAGCACACATGCATAGAAATATTCCAAGAACAAGCTCTAATGTCATTCTAGCCTGACAATATAATAGAACAGTAATTCACATAAGTGTCCAAACTGTCCTTGGACGTATGTAAGCTAATACTTACTTTAATATAATCTGGCAATCTATTCCAGGCCTCAGCTAATTTCTAATGGTACCATATAGTGCAGCCGTCATTTCTACACAGTCTTCTACGCAGATTCCTTGATTCTTCTTTGCATCTCTTTGAAAATCCTAAGCACTGGCAGTGGTAACATTTCCAAATGCCATCTCTCTCTCTTGCTATATATATATATATATATATATATATATATATATATATATATATATGGGTCTAGAACTATTCACTGAAAGCACATTTCACTGAAACACATTTGACTGTGCACAATTTACTGAAAGCTCAATTCAATGAAAACACAATTCACTGAAACACATTTCACTGAAAGTTATATATGACCTTTTCCCCACTGTAGTGCGACCCTGGAGTTAGTATATATAGTAAGGAGGGTGTGAGGGGCACCCCTCATTGGGGGTGTGGGGGCATAGCCCCCACATAGTTTGGATATATATTATGTTCAGAAAAGAGTAACTTATTGGAATTGCAAGTATCCATGTATATAATTCAAAATATTTAAAATAGGTGTGGGGCTATGCCCCCCATACCCCCCAATGTGGGTGGCAGTGCCCCCCACACCCACCTTACTATATACACTAACTCTAGGGTCGCACTACAGTGGGGAAAAGGCCATATATAACTTTCAATTAAATGTGTTTCAGTGAATTGTGTTTTCAGTGAATTGAGCTTTCAATGAATTGTGCACAGTCAAATGTGTTTCAGTGAAATGTGCTTTCAGTGAATATTCCTAGACCCATATATATATATATATATATATATATATATATATATATATATATATATATATATATATATATATATATATGAATAAGGCCTTCTCTTAAATATCTATAAGAGACATTGTACAAGTTATTTTACTTTTTCGTAATAACTTAAAACACTCACATTCATCGATCCCCTTGGCTTATTTCCATTGTACCCTTTCTAATTTATTAATGATAGTTTTCTTATAAGGTTTCCAAATTTTTATTCCATACTCTAGGTCTAATGAAAATTATAGACAATAATTTCAGTATTTTTAATTTCCAGGACTTCATTAAGTCCTCAAAGCTGGATCAACCTATATATCCAGTTCCTGAATGAAGCCACAATTTCAGTCATTGTGCTCTGTATAATAGGATCATAAGATCACAGGATCATAAGATCATAAAAGATTACTAGGCTATCAACCCGTAGGTCATTTCAAGCCTAGCCATTTCATCCCAATGTAATATCATAGAAATGTTAGTTAATGCACAAGATTGCATTTAGTAATGACCGCATATATCCAGGAGTGTTGTGGGTGCTATTCCCGGTAACAATTTAGGGTGCCCCATCTACTAGTCCCCATCTACTGTTTCTTTTGAACAGTGTCATAGAGGTGCTCTGTTTCACATGAATAGGCAGCCTAATGCAAAGACACGGCAGTCATTTGGAGATCAATCTGTCCCTCCAGCATGTTCTACTCAAGTTGCAGGCCATGTTTAGATCTTTGGAATGGGTGGCCCTAGTCCCATTTGATTTATGGATGTACAGGAAGTTCATTAGGTTTGGGACTGAGATTGCTCTGTAAGCCAGGCATAAGTCTCACCTAAGAAGTCTATATGATACAGAGTAAAGTGACAGGGACTTAAGTCGATCTGTGTATGGCACATGCTGGAGTCCCTTGATCTTCTTTGTTAGAAACCTTTGAGGTCTGTCCAATTGCTGCAAGTGCTTTGTACAGCACAGGCTGAGCATGGCATTATACTCAGTTATGGGCTAGATTAGTGCCAAGTATAGAGGGGTTATAACCTCTTTTCGTCTCGAGTAGATACCTTTACTAATCAAGTGTGCAAAGTAGAACACCTTCCTTACCACAGTAGACACATGGTGGTCGAAGTTAAGGTTGAGGTCAACTTGTGAACTCAAGTACCTTACCACGTTGTGGATACTTAGGGTACTATTGTTGATTTGATTGTGTGAAGGGACATTGTTTGTGTTGAAGGGAATGATGATGCATTTCTTTGCATTTAGTTTGTGACTGTGACTAAGACACCAGTCATTGATCTGTGTAAACCCTCCTGGAGTATACTGACATCATTTGGGGATTCAGTAATTGCACCCATTTGCAGTCATCTGCAAACTTGGTCAGCCGCAACCCCTTAGTTTTGACCTGAACATCTAAGAAGTATATACCAAACATTAGGGGGCTCAACACTGACCCCTGTGGCACCCCTCTGGTAACAGATCTGCTGACTGATGTGGAGTCACCCACTTTGATAGTGTGTGTCTGATTTTTAAGCCAGTTAGCAACCCATCTTATAACAAAGGGGTTTACATTCAGTTTATTAAGTTTATCAGTAATGCCTGAGTGTGGCATTGTGTCAAAAGCCTTTGCCAAGTTGAGGTATGCTGTGTGCACAGATTTGCCCTCATCAATGGTCCTGGTCACATTTTCAAAAAAAATCCATAAGATTTAACAGGCATGCTCTGCCCTTGACGAAGTTGAATTGGGTAGGATGCAGGGTTTGGAGGTCACCTATGTCTTTATTTATGAGGTCCATAATTATACATTCCATGGCCTTACAGATGAGGCTGGTTAGGCTTATGGGTCTGTAATTCCCTGGGTCTGTTGCTAGCCACCTTTATGAAGGGGAATAACTGTTGCTGTTCCTTATTCTACAGGAACAAAGCCTGTGGTTAGACTATGATTGAAAAGGGTATATAATAGTGATGCTAATTCATGTTTTGCCCTGTTTAGAAGACAGATTGGGTTGCCGTCTGGTGTTTTTTGCCTTGCACAAGGCTTTGATGATCTTTTCTTCAGATATGCAGGGAGGTGGGGCAAGGGTTGTGATAGATTTGGGGGGGATAGAGGCGTGACATTTTCACCAAATCTAAGGTTTGCTATTTCTGTGGGGTCAGTGTGTGTGACACCATTGGTCACTAGCTCTGCATATGCTTAGGTCCTACCTTTTAGGCTGCGTACCTAGCTGTAAAAGGCCTTATGGTTATCCTTGTCTCTGCTAGCTAGGTTTTTCTCAAAGATGCTGCTAGAGGATTTGACAAGTTGGCTTATTTACCTGTTGTTGCCGATAAGGGTGCTTTTCCATTGTTGGAGTTTTGCCTTTGTTTTCATTAACAGCAACTTTCTGCATTTATTGAAAAGTTTATTGACGCTGTATGTCTACTATGGTGGCTTGTGTTTACTTGGGGCTCTAGCTTTGAATCTTTCTGGTACAGCCAGGTCTATATATTTATACAAGTGATTGTGCATGGCTTTAGTGTAAGCTTCGGTGTAGTTACCACTTCCAGCTAGGGGTGGGGCTTGGAATGCAATTATACCTTCACCTAGCAGGGTATAGCTTGCCTTAATATGATTTTACCCTTTGTGAGTTCTGATGTTAGTGTCAGCTTCAAGATGACTGATTTGTGGTCAGATTTAACTAATGAGGGTCTGACAGTTATCATAGTGCATCTGTTTGACATATTAGTGAGGGCCAGATTTAGTATGTTTGTCCCTGCTGTCAGGGTATGAACAATTTTTTTCCAGGCCATTTGAGTTTACAAAGTCAAGGAACTTTTATGCTAGCGGGATAGGGCTAGCATAGATTTCCCAGTTGATGGTGGGATAATTGAAATCCTCCCTAACCAGAGTGTTTGGTAATAACTGAATTGTCTCCAATTGGTTAAGTAGGCTTTGTGCGCATCATGACCCATGGAGGGGGATCTATAACTGGCTATGACTTGAATGAGGTTCTTACCCACCTAACTTGAACTTGGAGTAACTCCATGGAGTTGTCCAGTCTAACTAGACGGGAGGTGTTTTTTTTTTCTAAACACTGCCTGCTTTGGTTCTCATATGTTCATTTTGCAGTCTGAAGGTGTAGAAGGCATTGCAGCCTTGCAAGGCTAGGGTGCTCTCTGTGGCCTTGAACCAGGTTTCTATGACTACACAGACATCTACATCTTCTAGTGATAGAAGTGCTTCCAGGGTGTGCAGTTTTTGGTTTAAGCTCCTAGCTTTTAGCAGCATGACCCTTATTTTGTTATGATTGGCAGATTTCATGTCGGTAAGTTTGTTTTTGAGAACTTTCCTAAAAGGGCACTATGGGGGAGGCAAGACCCATTGCCAGAAGCTGAAAGCCTAGAGGTGCCTGGCGCAAACTGTCTCTAGCAAAATCAATGAGGTTTGTAGATCATGGCTTCCCAGGCTGACAGGATCTGGATCCCCTTTGGATGACAACCAAAAATTAAGCCAATTATTGGAATCAATCATTTTTTTTTGTTGTTTATACTATGTCATCATTCTAGGTGAAGGTAGTATGCTACTCAAGGGTAGGGACATATCTCTCTTCATATAGTCCATTGTGGTACAGCTCAGGTCATTCACTCCAACATGAGCTATGACAGAGTCATAATGGTGCTTGTTGCTGAGAGACCTGAGTGCATGCAAGATTTGACAAATTCTGACACCAGACAGGCAGCCTACTTTGACATTCTCCTTGTCCAACCTGGTGAGTTAGACATCCGTGTATCTCACTATTGAGTCTCCAGTTACTAGAAAATGTGGTTTTTGAGTGTTATGCCTTACAGACTTGGTAGGTGAGACACTGGTGTTGCTATGTGCCATGGGTGCTGTGAGAACTGTGTTAATTGCAGCAGTCTTGTGATTTGGAGGTCTCTGGTGTCTCGTCAGTTTTCTGAGAGAACCTCTGCATATGTTAATTTATTTGTCGGATGTGTACTATCTGTTTGAGTAGTGGTACAATGTGCATGTGCAGTGGTGTATGGCTTGACAACCTCTTCCGTGTTACTGTTTTGAGTGCAAGAGAGCATAGATTCAAGATTCTTTGTGAAGATTTATCTCTGACACTCTGTATTAGAGTGAGTTATTTGTAGATGGTTGTTGGTGTACATGATACAATTGCTACACTGCCTGAGGAGACCCAAGCCAACAAGGTTGACAGAAGAAACAATGGTGGTCCAACTGTCTGTAAGGTCAGGTTGAAGACTTTTGTCGCTAGGGAGGGGGGTTTTAGGATTGCTCAAGGAGGAGCTCAGTGGATGGATATTTCTGCCTGGGATTTTTTGTGTGTGTTGGTAATTTAATGCATTTCAGCTCACTAGCAGTATTTAAGGATTAGGGCTACACTAATGTGCTACAGATGTAACTAAGTGAAAAACTGTTGAATTAATCTGTCTAGCTATGGCCCACAATTGTGCTGCAGTGCATGATGCTGCGTGATGGGCATACAAGCAGAAATCTGTTTAAGTGCAGGGATGAAATACCAGAAGCAAAAAACCTGAAAAAACTTTAAAAAGTTTCAAAAGGACCAAAAAGGATGCTTATTCCAAGCCCTAGAGAATCACCTTTCACCAGACAAGTTCCAATCAGCACAATCCTCTCACTAGAGTGAAGAAAGGCCCCTTCCAATCCAAGATGGCTTGGAAAACATGTTCAGAACAAACAGCCACTACAAACAGATCCAGATGCAGCAAACCTGTATCTGGACCATGCTACAGCTAATAGTTAGAACCACTAGAGAATGTATAACACAGCAGTAAAACAGCTGTGAGACACTAAAAATATTTCAAACAGCAGAAAATCAGCAAGGAGACTTGAAATAATGTTTTAAACAGCTAACAAATCAGTTATTATAAGATTGCATGGCAGGAAAAACAGAGCAAGCAGAACAGATTGCTTTGCAACAGTGAAAAATACCACCAAATACTTAACAAACAGTGAAAATAACAAAAAGGGCTTAGGAAACAGTGAAAACAACAGTAACATTCGATTTAACAGGCACAGTAAGGCAGACAATTCCAGTACAGCAGTTTTGATTAGTACACAGTATATACATACAGTATTAAAGTAGGTGGCAGGCAAAGAAAAAGTGCAGTAAATACTATAAGTAAGCAAAAAACAGGCAACTTATATTTTTTGGAAGCTCAGAAGCCTCTAGTCATCTGGTATCTCAACTCAGAGTTGTGGCTGATAGCCCACCTCAGTTCAGCTCAGTACAAACAAGCAGAGACCTGTTCAAATGCAGGACTTAAATACCAGAAGCTAACAACTTAAAAAAAAAAAAAAACTTTATAAAGGTTCAAAAAGACAAATTTTATATGCTTAGTTTTATTTGTATTTATTAGCATATTATGTTCCTGTGTCTAATGGGTCATTTTAGCCAAGTTCTTTGGTATGCCCTATCTTTAACAGATGCAATCAAGTTTTCCCATTCCCAAGTTATCTGCACAGAGGCTGTAGAAGAACTCAGATGAAAAATAAAAAATCAGAAGAATACAATCTAAATAAATATGGGACTAGGATAAAGCCCTGTGGGGCACCTTGACTGTAACCTAGAATTTCAGCTGTCTAATTGCTGTATGGTAGTTGCCGTGTCCTGTTTGTAAGCCATACCAATATCCATCTTATCAAGATTACATTAATTTTTTTTTTATTTTTATTTTACATTTGTTGACCGGGCTAGTCCAGCTGGATTAATGTCCATTTTCAGTGGAGGCCGGCTCAGAGGATTGAAACAGTTATTGGAAATACAATTATATTATAGAAAGGGAAAAATTGTAAGTACAAACATTAAATATCTTAACTAATTAAGTGAGGTCATAGGTTAGAACTAGCAAAACAATATAATAAGGTATCAAATCTAAACACAACCTTTTTTTTTTTTTTTAGTGAGTTAAATAATATTTACAATAAAGGGATAATAACTCAGTTGGAGTAAAAGATGAAAAGCAAGTGGATGAAAAAGTTTATAACAAATATGAGGGTGTCTACAGGCTAGTCTGGGTTGGTACAAGAGCAAAGCCAGAATTTATTAAGATGTATGGAAAGTTGTTTCTTAAATAGTTGGAGAGTAGGCAAAGAGGACAAAGTAGATGGAAGATTGTTCCATATTTTGCCTATTGAGTTAGAAAAGGAATTGCCTGCAGAATTCATAATTTTGGTACTATTAACAAGTGATTTATCAGAGGAGCGTAGTTGTTTCAGGTTGATATAAGGAGTCAGGAGGTTGGAAAGAGCTGGTGTTTTAGAAGGTTGGTGTAGAATTTTGTGTGCTATTAAGAGTTGTTGAAAAATGAGCTTGTTAGGGAGTTCCAGCCAGTGTAGTTGTTTTAGGTTTATACAGTGATGAGCTCTGAATTGGGAGGAGGTGGGCAATATTGTGGTAAAATGTAGTAAGTTTCTTAAGGTTACTTTTGGATAGATTAGTGTAAATAGAGGAAGCATACAGAAGGGTAGAGATAAGGTGTGTTTGGGCTAAGGTTATCCTAGCTTCAGGTGTGAGGAAGGGCTTTATTCTGTATAGGGATCCAATCTTTTTATTAACAGCTTTTATTGTAGTGTTGATGTGGCAATCATAGTTGAGATTATTATCGATAATTACACCAAGAAGTTTGGTTGAGGAGTCAGGAGAGATTACTGTGTTGTCAGTTGAAGTAATACAGAAGTTTGTCAAAGTAGATTTACGGGTGGGTGGGAAGAGTAATAATTTAGTTTTTTTGGGGTTAAGGAGTAGACAGCGGTTGGAGAACCACTGTTCAACAAAAAATTTTTTGTGCAGGTCCAAGCAATTAACACCTAGTTGTTCTGATTTATTGGTCATCATTTTATATATGACCCTACCAAAGGCTGTAGATAGAATTACATAATTTATATCACACAGCACAATTTTCCATTTATACCTGTTACTATATTGTTACAAAACATTACGTTACACGTGGTTATAGACCTGTCTTATAAGCACCACACTTCTCTCTTCAGCTGAAGGACCCCCTATCATGATGCCATTAACATTCTCAACCTTTACAGGCATAGAACACCCACAATCAGGTAGAGGATTGGCACTGTACTTTAGAGCTGTAAAGTCAGTGGGTATGCTGACTACATCATCTAGTTTGGTGTTTCACTGTTTTTGTGGATCCTCTAAGGTATTTCTTACTGTGATAAGACATGCTTCACCTCAGTGTTGACATTACCTTTAGGTACTCCGGCCCCCAATGCTTGAGACAGCTACCATCACTGTCATTGGCCCGCACTGTCTACTGACAACTGCAAAAATTTTTTTGTGCAGGTCCAAGCATATTTCCACACCGTCCCTCTCTGAGAGAAGTATGAATTCTCTTTATAATTTCTTTGATAACTGGCACATTTAGGCTCTGAAGATGAACTAATATAAAGAAACTTCTATCAACTAGAGTATCCAAGTGCATTCCCGACAGTATGTGTAGTCGACATTGAACCTGCATAGGCTAGAGTACAACCTGTGCTTATCCCTGATAGCACAGACCGCTAGTTTCCATACACTTATGACTTACCAGTAGTGGGATTTTAGTAGATTTGTCCTGCGTCACAGTGCCCATCCATTTCTGCAGAAGAGGATTGTGCCTCAGAAACAAATGGCACCATCATAGTAAAATTATAGTATTATCAGCCCTGCAGGTACAAAACAGTTAAACTATGTCAGAGTGTCCAAGAAAGATGTTTACTTATGTTGAGAGCTCTGGGTACTATGTCCATAAAACAGGAGGAAAAAGCAGTTCAATGTCAAAAAGCCACAGGGAAAAAATGAAAGAAGGGGAAGATAAAAGTTTGGAGCAAGAGACAGCTAACAGAAAACTGGCACACACTAGGGTGTGGGAACATTAAAAGAGATGTTCAAGAATCAGCAGGCAGAGATATGCAAGATGATTGAAAAATATCAGATTTGGAGGAAGAAAGTACAGAAATCCATGATGAAATTCAAGATTACAGCTATCAAATAGATCAGTGGGAAGAAATAGTCAGAAGGCAAAGTAAGACAATTCAAAGTAGATTACACATGTGTAAACCTAAATGAAATTATGAGTATCAGTTCACCATGAAAGTAGAAAAGAAGCATAGGATGCAACAAATACAGCATTAAAATATATCAAGTATAGGAATTAGAGACTAATGACTATGCCACCAGAACATAGGAAAAAAAGCTACCCCCCATGTAGTCATATAAATACTGTACAGTAGCAGCATGACAGATGAGATTGGTTATTGCACATGAACTAAAATTGTCAGTCTTTATGTATTGTTACATTAAGCAAGTAACAGGCAATTGCCCTTGAATGTAAATATTTAACTAAGTAAATAAATAAGTATTGCACATTCCAAACAAAACACTGTTATTAACTTAATTTGTGGTGAAGTCGCTAGGGCTGGTGTCTGAGCTAATAAGTCTCATCACCTTTGGGTAGAAGCTGTTAATGAATCTGGAGGCACTACAGTGAATACTGTGGTACCTCCTGCCAGATTTTGTGGGCTCTTTTAAGGCTCCTTGCTGTGAATAGCTATTGGATTGGTGGTTGACTGGTGTCCATGAGTTTCTTAGCAACTCTCACCACTTTCTGTAGCTTCTTATTTTCAGCTACTGTACAGTTTGCAAACAAAAGTTAAGTTACAGGTGAGAGTACTCTCACTAGCTCCTTTGTAAAAGGTGGAGAAAACAGTAAGTGAGAGCTTTTCTCTTTTGGGCCTTCTGAGAAAGTGGGCCTTTTTGACCTGACCAGTATTCTCAGTCCAATAGAGATCCTCTGAACTATGTTCTCCTAGTCAATTTGTAGTTTTAACCCTTTCCACCTCTTCACCATTAATCTTGAGCAATGAGTGGGCAGTTGACCTTTTCCTGAAGCCAATGATGCTTTCCTTTGTTTTATTGACGTTCAGGTCTAGGTTATTTCTCACACACCAGTCGATCAGAGAGTTGGCCTCATTTATGTATGCTCTTTCAGGCTCTCCTCTGATGAGGCCAATGACTGCAGTGTCATTTACAAACTTGATATGATTGGAGCTGTGTTTTGCTGAACAGTCATGGGTAAGGATGGTAAACAGCAGTGGGCTGAGTACACATCCCAGAGAAACATTGGTGTTGAGAATTATGCACACCGAGGGGTTATTTCCTGCACATGTCCTTGTGGCCTGTTGATCCAGATGTCTCAGATACAGTTACAAAAGTGCTTGTTAATTCCAAGGTTGACTTGCTTATTGATAAGTTGCATCGGATCTACAGTATTAAATGCTGAACTCAAGTCTATGAACAACAGTATAACATAGTTCTTCACTCAGAACATCTAAAAATAGATAATCTAGAGAACAAAGGAGACAATATGAAATATAAAAATCAGGAAACCAACAAAAGGAGAGAAGAGAGACAGTTGGCAAAAGTAAACTGGCTTTTCAGGCTTTTCACTTTCCAAAAACAAAACTTATAGAAAGAGAGGATAAAAAAAGTAGTTTCAGTCTGAAAGACAAAATCCTGCTACAAAGAAAAACCCAATTCAAAGGCCTTCAAAGGCTGAGGTATTAAAAAATAGTTGAAATCTTTTCACAAAAAAAAAAAAAAAAAAAATAAAATCTGGGGGCTGATATGACGGCCACAGAGAAAACACAGGTGATCCAAGCATAGTTAACATATTCTTTTATAGTCTGTATGTAATGAAAGAAAAATAAGTACAAACTGAATAAGGAGGACGGCCCTCACAGAATATCAAAAAACGCGTGTGATCAAATGCACACAGAACAGCTACACAAAAAGGTGTCAATTCAAAAGTCCTGATAGACTGAGTTCCATGCAAATGTACTTTGTACCAGGGATAACATTAACATGCCAACTAAATCTTAGTAAATTAGTAAATCTTGTAAGGAATGTTATTCAGATAGAGTGGAATATTTTGACTACCAGTGATGAATTGGGCTCACTCTTGCCTGATAGATGCCAATTCTCCTTTCCTAGAGGGAAAACTTTGGGTTCATATTTTGCACATTATAAGAAAGTTAATAAGGTTGATCATATTGGTCATCAATTAACTATTACAGGAGACAGACTTGTTGGATCTTTTCCTTGTGGACATTGTACATTTTGCAAACAATTCACTAGAAAAGAATATGGGTCAGGTGTTTGACATATGTTTCTATGCCAACTGTCGGTCAGATTGGGTTATATACATGGCCATATGTACTTGTGCTGCCTTTTATATAGGGCAAACTTCAAGGTCATTGCATTGTAGGATTTCTAAACACCTCAGTGACATATGTAACAAAAGAAATACCAATGCACTATATAGACATTATCAACTCCATACGTCTGCCAGATTTACTTTTACAATGATTGATACAATTATGGGGAATCGATTATTTAAAACAGGATGGCATTCTATTTTGACCTATAAAGAAAATAGATGGATTATTAAATTGGGGGGACTTTTTGCACCAGGTCTCATTGATAAAATGTAATGTAAGTAGATATGTTTAAAGGAGTATTTCTGTTTCAGGGGGAAGTGATGTCATAGGGAATGATTTAGTTTTTTGGGTATATTTAAGGCAACTGTTTGTTAGTATGGTTATCACTGACGAAGGCTATATGCCAAAACCAGTCTGAATTATATGTATTAAATCTTGTTTCAAATGTCCCTGTGGTGCTGGCCTTCTTTTAAAAAAAATTTGGTTTTAAATGTTGGCCGTTGCATCAGCTGTACATGCCTGCTGGTTTGTGGGAAAAAATTTAGAAAATGCCATGTAAGACAGGTACAAAACTGAAGCCTTTGTAGATGGGAGGAGAACAGTTACACATGGCTGCACAAGTACATTAGGTTTAGCCCAATGGGACCACCAAGGGAAGCTGCAATGCTGTTGTCAGGAAGGAGGGAGTGGAAGCACAAAAAGGGAGGGAAAGGTAATGGAAGTGTCACACCCTATAAAAAGGAAGAAGATACAAGACAGGCTCTGAAAAATGCAGACAGGCATAGTGCTACTTCAAGAAACTAAGCTAAAAATAAAGGAGTGATTCAAAGTTCTAATCATATAATCCCCTGAGGTGAAATGGGCAGTAAACAATGGGGAGCATACCTCTCAACTGCACAGATTTTCGCAGAATGTCCAGATTTTTGTCTCATATTTTGGTGTGTTCCTCCTAAAATCTGTACTTTTCTGGAATTAGCTGAGGATTGAAGTCATTAATAATGAAAAACATTTGAGTTTAAGACTCTGCATCCTTTAGAAAATTCATGCCAATGCAAAACTTATTATGCTATCAACTTTCTACGTTTGTAAGAGCAATATTTACGATCTGTCCCTATTTTCCCCCATCATTTTAGGCTTTGTCCAGATTTTTTGCTCTAAGAGGTTGAGAGGTATGATGGGGAGAGAAGAGAAGAGAAGGGAAGGGAAGAGAAGAGAAGGGAAGGGAAGAGAAGAGAAGAGAGACATGGTGGTATTAGTATTAAGAACAAGATTACAAGCCATCACATTGTGTAGAAAAGCATAGAGGTAGATGGATGATTTGACACGGTACAATTAGAGGAGTATGATGGACAATAGACAATGCATATTACCACTTAAGAATAAAGACACAATAGGACTGTCAGACAATTCTTTCAGGAGTAGGAGCAAATGCAAACAGAAGAGACTGGAATAATGACAGAAGACTACAACTTCAGCAAAGATCCAAGTAGAGACAGATCCATTGCCAAATGAGAGAACAATCAGAAAATGAAAGAGAAAATAGAGAAGGAGATTAATCAAGGAGGGTAGCAGGATATGTGGTGGAAGACAAACCCAGACAAGAGGGAGTACACTTACCAGGAACTGTCTAGCACAAACAAGAGTTTAGGGAGAAGGTGACAAATCTGGGTAAGGAGACACAATGGACATTAAACCTATGGAAGAGGAATTAGAGGAAATACAAGACATATGAATGGAGAAGGAAAGAAGCAAACACTGCAGAACAGAAAAATGGTATTAAAGAAAGAATTTGAGCAGAAGACAACTACAGCAGGAGAAGTGGGACTATGGCACTGGAGATATTTTTGATATGGGAAAGAGAAAGAAAAGGGGAAATATCTGACTATGAAATACAAGAGAAAAAGATGGTTTCAGGAAATCAAAAACGTAAAGGAAGAGGAGAGAAATAATGCACACACACAAAGATGTCAGTAAGGTAGAATCCCAGGAAAATGGAAGGTTAGGAATGAGAATCGGGGAAATTGAATAGAAACTGATAGAAGCACAAAAGGAGGCCCTAAAGATAGCAAACACAGACATAAAAAAGGCTGTGCAGAGAATGAAAGAAAGACAGAAAAACTTGGGCCCTATTAGATTCCCTATGAAATGTTACTAATGGGGGAGAAACTATGGGACACCTGGAGAGAGTAATATGAAAGATAAGAGGAGACAAATGGTTGGATGTTATAATCTAATATCTCTTATAAAACATGGGCATAAAGATAATGGTTAAGGGGTGATTGCGAATGTTGGCCACAATTATCCCAGAACTAATAGAAAAAGGACATAATTATTTTATCAGAGTAAAGCAGCGAGTAGGAATTGACAGATTTCATAAAAGTAGGAAGAAGATGCAGTGTGACATTTTTCAAACTAAAAATGGCCTTTGGTATAAAGTGTGGGAATGGGGTAGTGAGGGGAGATGGCAAGAAGTACTGGGATAATGCAAGTACAAGAAGAAAGAAGTGAGTGAAAGAGAGAGGGAGACTGGATTCAGACTGGAAACTGAAGTAGGCAAACCACTTCCATGGTTATCAATTACATCATTCCTGATGTCTGCACAGTATATAAGACTATGGTACATAACAAAGCTTAAAAAAATGCACAAATACTTGTAGTCAGTTTCCTCATCCCCCTGTGAACCCCTAAAACTCTGTTGCGTGAACCCCTTAAACTCTGTTGTGTAATTCATGCAACAGACATGAAATCTGAATAGAAACATGCATTTGTCAGACACTGTATGCTGTTCATCAACCTGCAAAATAAATGTATTGACAAAGTTAGGCAGACTGTTGTTCCCTGGATGTACTTGACTGTACCTTTTCATTTCATCGTAGTCATAGTAGTGCAACAAGTCCTGTATTTGTGCAAATTGGTAATTAATGTGAGCATGCATAAACATAAACAAGTGCATATGAAAAACATCCTGAATCTGCATCCACAGGTCCACCCACATGTATGTCATCACACATGCCAGTCATCAGAAATGCGCAGGCAAGCAATAATAATAATAGGAGGTTCTGCGTTGTGAGTTGCATTCCTGATGATGGTGTCCTCCTGCTCTCCTGCAGCAATGCTTTGTCTGCAGTTTCCTCTTGGTATAGGGTTTTGTGATGTTTATCATTTTGCAGTATTCATTACTGAGACCACCATAAGCACCAACAGCATTGACATTAGTAACTACCTCTGCCCACCTGTGCTGATGTAGTGCCTGTCTGCTGTCACAAACCATGTGGAGGCCTCATATATGTGTAAGCCATTTAAAAGGACCTCTATTTCCTTTTCTGCAAAGTTAACATTTCTCTTCCAGCAACACAGAGTCACAGGTTCATAGGATCATAGATATGCAAGGTAAGTTTGACAAGAGGCCATAAGTGTCTTGCCATCACCTACCCAATGGCTCTACCAACCTTTTTTTTTGGGGGGGGGTGGGGAGTCCCAACATGTCAAGGGGTAAATTTAATGGCACTCTTTTCAAGCTACATTTAAAAGACAAGTAATCACAAAGCTTGACATGCAGGGTGAGTTTGTTCTAGAGCAAAGGGATGCACTGCATGATGCACCTATCTGTCTACCAATTGTTATTTACTCCTGGATGAAGGTGGAGATCTCTGGTTATGCTATTGGCTGCACAAATTAATTTGTCAAGGAAGTGGAGGTTGAGAAGAACTTGATCCCTAAGAGCAAAGTAAGCTATTCACAGGTCTCCCCTCAGGATTCTTTCTGACACAGACTACAAAGACAAAAACTTCCTTCTGTCCTAATAGCTAATTGTTTTGATAGAAAATATCATTTTTATTAGAAGTCTCTGGGTTTTTTGATTTTTTTTAATGTACTTGATACATGCTGAAGGCTATGTTATATTCTGTAATTTGTCTGACTAGAGCATAATTTAGTGAAACAATGGCTTCCTTGGTTTTAAAAGAGGATGGTCAAGAGAGGGAAGCTGTCAGTCCAAACACCCCATGATATTAGTGCGTTTTGAACCCAAGTACCCTATGATATTAATGCATTCTACACCCAATCCCCACATGATATTAGTGCATTCTGAACCCAAGCCCCCATGATATAAGTGCATTCTGAATGCAAGCACCCCATGATATTAATGTATTCTGAACCAAAGAACCCCACAATATTAGTGCATTCTGAACCCAAGCACCCCATGATATCAATGCATTCTGAACTCAAGTGCCCCATGATATTAGTGCATTCTGAAAATTGTATTTGGCTAGTCAAGATACATCTGTTATGCTGGACTTTAATTATGCTAAGCAAACTGAGCATGGGTAACTGCAAGCTTAAGTTTACATGAAAACATATGACCTAAGAGTTGTACATTGAATGTAGGAAATGAACACATTCTAAAATGCTATTCTGAGCATGCTGGTGTGTACTGTGGAATCATACACAGTCTATGCAGGATAATGCAACCAAATTCAGCCTAGTGAAATGTCCAAAGTTATATGGCATGCTTCTGTGCTGGAATCTGTAACAGAGACCAGGGATGACACACGCAAGTGAAGGTGCAGTGTATTAGAAATGTAGGCCAAGATGTCTTTACTAATGGAATCATGGGTGTTAATTACATTGTCCATTTCACAACAACTCTTGGATAGCACAGGCATGTGCAGATAATGGCAGGACTTATAAAAAAAAAATCCAGTCATAAAATCTTGAAGATGGCTTTATGGCTATTTTACTTGATTCAGAATAAAGGAAACAAATGGGTTACAGGATTCTTGCCCTGTAGAACAAAGGAGTCCATTGGGTGACCAGCTGTGATGGTTTTTATGTGCAAGGAAGGGGGGAACTGGGCACAAAAAAAAGTAGAAAAATGTTGCCATGTCATATGCTGCTCAATGTTAAAGAAAGACAGTAATTCATAGGAACACAAAGCTCACCACACTGACATGTAGTATGACTGACAGCTATATTTCCAGTCATGTAGCACCCCGATGTGTTACTGTGTTCATCTATATCCACAACTATGACAGAGGAAATGGGAAACAGAACCTAAAGTCCAAGAGTGACTTTGGGGTAGACTCATGACAATAGTATTCATGAGACACAAACTCCCTTAGTTAGATAAATAGATATTGCTAAGGACAAATTCTCTTACTGGAAAGTAGATAGCCAATGGACAAATGAGAAGCATTAACTTGAATCCTGACAGCTAATGCTAACATACCTGCAGTGAGGGGCACAATTAAGAAAAGGGGTCCAGTTTAGGAAGTCTGTAGATCTGTCAACAGCAATTCTATTGAATGCTGGTAGATCAAAAAATTAATTCCAGAACAACTTTTCTCAAAGGAATATTTTCTACTGTACTGCACTCCAATGTGCCCCCCCCCCCCCACACACACACACATACACACACACTTTACCCAAACTTATCTACTTCAAGGTCACACAGTAGTGGAGAAAATATAAAATTCCACTGCTGGCAAAAATTGTTTTGTCAGCTTTTCTCCGACCTTCAGGCATTTGGGAGATTTGCTGTTGATACACTGGAAGGATTCCACAGCTTATCCTTGCTACATCTAGAATGGCTTCAGTAGTTTTTGTGCATAAGTGTACTATACAGGAATACATTTTTCTATTATAAATCAATGTCTGTAATTGTGATAACAGATATATTTCTAGTGTTGCATGGATAGATGACAACTCAAACAGAAACATGTTCTAGGAATAGGAACAAGAAGACCCAAAATGAGTTCTAAGCTTTTTTGTTTGTCCCACTTCTGCTTCATTTTGTCTGGCTACCGGAGAGATCTCATATGTATGGTAGCTCCACCAGGCTTTCCTATTGCTCCCAGACTATCTCCATTTCTAAGGCTGAGGCCAATGCAGAAACAAAGGGTGCTCTGGGAGGTTAGTGCCCCTGATGGCTTCCACTGGGAGACTTTTTTATTTAGGACTGAGTCCTTGGTATTCTCCCCCTCCTGTGTGTTTGCTTTTTACTTGTGTGACCATTTCCCCTCTATGTAGCCTACATCCACACAGGGAATGGCCTGTTCCCAGTATGGCATGCCCATTGTTCCTCACCAGCATCTCAGACACCTGAGCCACTAAGTGGTCCTGGGTCACCTGGGTTGAAGTTAGTGCTTTGTCTCTTTATGCCACAGCACTGGCCAACATAAGTTACGTGTTAGAATAATTTGTGATGCTTCATGTTTAAAGAAAGACTATCATAGATTCCTAGTTTGTGACAGTTTTATAAAACCAAATACTGTATAGTTGCCAGCTGAAGAGGTTCAATATTGTATTATGTTGATATGTATATTTTGCGGTACATTAGTATTAATGATGTAATGATCATTTCCATTGCTGGTACACTGTCTATATGCTGTGTGATGGCAACAATCATTAACATATTCACTGTACACCCCTGACTGTTTAAACATGGCTGAACATCTATACTGCCTCTACAGTATGTGATGGCAGTTATAATTAACACATGAAGTGTACATAGCTGACAGCCTAAACATGGTTGAATCTCCACACTGAAACAAAAAACAAAACTCAGGCTTAGAAACGCAAGTAACTTTTTAATGTGCAAAGCAAGCTTTCAGGATAGAAACCTTCTTCAGTGCAAAAGTAAAAATCTTCATACACTATTCACTATTTAAAGAAGCCAATGGTCACCACATGTCACACAAGCCCCAATAACAATGCAAGGGCAAATAATCAATGTACAGAAAACTTTCAAGTGCAAAAATGAAGTTTTCAATTGCAGAAATGAAAGCATATACATTAAAAAACATAGACAGCATAGATAAAAAATAGCAGCATGCAGATCATAGCAACAGATATTGTTCTCCTCACATCTCTATGGAGAAGTATACCTGATGTTTCTGGGATAGATGTACTGCGGTTGATGGTCCTGTACAATGCAACACAACATCATCATAAAGTATCTCTTCACTGTGATACACATGACAAAGTAAAACATATCTACACAGCCTTACCAGGTGTGTCATCATCAGATGAAGCAATATACACACAATGTCTACTGAAACATTAAGGATATAATGGAACATAAGCATCAGTTAACCACACAATCAAGGCTGATGGCATACAGATCCTAGCAATATAATATATATATATATATATATATATATATATATATATATATATATATATATATAAATTAAGAACTGAACTTCATGACAATAAAAGCATTCAAAAAAATAGTAAATCACACCAACAACTCTTGTAGAACTTCTTATTTATTATCAAGACTTCTTCAGAAAGACATGTTTCATAAGTATGAGCAACCATTTTCACTTCCTTTATATACATTAGTTCTAGCAGGCCATTTAAATTAACAAAAGTTCCTTTCCAATAGTAAAGTGTGAACAAGGTAACATAAGGTAAATTAGTCAGACAGTAATAGTGCATACTAAAAGGGATTGTGTGCAAAAAGGATTGTGTGCAAAAAGGGATTGTTTGCAAAAGTGGAACTGTGATTGTGCAAAAAAAAAAAAAAAAAAAATTAGGGGGAAGTGAAAATGGTTGCTCATACTTATGAAACATGTCTTTCTGAAGAAGTCTTGATAATAAATAAGACGAAAGCGCTAAAGTTCTACAAGAATGCTTTTATTGTCGTTCAGTTCTTAGTTAAAATTGAGTGCGGTTAATTTTAGTTATTTATAT
The DNA here is from genome assembly GCF_019279795.1 of Protopterus annectens. NCBI lineage: Eukaryota > Metazoa > Chordata > Ceratodontiformes > Protopteridae > Protopterus > Protopterus annectens. Next base: position 270,264,949 of record NC_056725.1, on the reverse strand, counting down.
ATATATATATATATATATATATATATATATATATATCAACTCTCCTCTATGCCTCACCTATTTACACTAATCTATCTAAAAGCAACCTCAATTAACTGGCAACCTCCTACAATAAAATTGCCAGATTTGCCACTGGCTCCCCATTTAGAACCCACCACTGTCAACATCTAAAACAACTAGGTTGGCTGGAGCCGCATAATCAGATTCAATACCACCAACTTATTATTGCCCATAAGACCCTTTATCATCCTAGCAATACTCCAATACTCATGAGTCTTATCACCCTGTATAACAATCTTACAAACCTACTCTCAGCAAATAAAATACTGGTATCCAGACAAAAAAACAACAATAAAGCATGGGATTCACTTTTCTCTAACACTGTGGGAAAAACCTGGAACTTACTTTCCTGTGAACTCACATCTTTCTTCAACTCCAATATTCAAAAAGAAACTCAAATTATACCTTACAACTCACTGGCTAAGCCCATGTACTAATCCAGACTAAGAATCCCCTTCCTGTTTTCTTATGTTCTGTGCACTAAATACTAACTTCTCCACTGCTACATTAAGTCCATCTCCTTTTTACATCTCTGTGAATCTAATCAGTTAAGCTTATCTAAGACTGTATAAATTCTATCCTTCTTACTAACTATTTTAGGAAATTATGAATACCCAACTTGGTCTTTATGAATTGTCACAGCCTTGTAAATACCTTTTTTTGTGATGTATATCCAGCTTGGACTTTAGAAATGTGTAACTGCCTTCTAAATACATTTTTCTTCTTTTATTGTTTTTTCTTTTTTAAAAAAAAATTGTTATCTCTCATGATTACTAAGTTGCTATGTAAACAACCGTATTGTCTGTAAATTGTACAGTATCTGTAGTTTCAACTATCTGTTTTTGTGGAGCTTTTCTCCCCGGGCCTCTACTGAAAATGGACATATATCCAGTTAGACTAGCCCGGTCAACAAATGTAAAATAAAATAAATAAATATATAAATATATATATATATATATATATATATATATATATATATATATATATATATATATATATATATATATATATATATGTATATATAAATATATATATATATATATATATATATATATATATATATATATATATATATATATATAAATAGGTCTATATTAGATGCATGAAAAGACATTAGCACGAACGCTCACATGAGCGAAAATGCCGAGAATTGAAACCATGATTGTGGGGTCATGTTACAGTAGGCAGGGGGATATTTGCCCTTTCCTCACTGTGCGACCTCGGAGTTAGAATATATATTTAGCAGGGGGGAGGGGTGCAGCCCCCCAGAATACCAATTTCGATTACCAGCATTTTCGCTCATGTGAGCATTCGCAGTAAAGTCTTTTCGATGCTCTAATATAGAACATATATATATATATATATATATATATATATATATATATATATATATATGTATATATATTTATATATATATATATATATATATATATATATATATATATGTGTGTGTGTGTGTGTGTGTGTGTGTGTGTGTGTGTGTGTGTGTGTGTGTGTGTGTGTGTGTGTGTGTGTATCACATCTCTAAAAAAACACATACCTGTGTGTGACAGACATACTGCAGATGATGGTCCTGTGCAATGAAACACAACATTAATGAAAGGAACAGAAGTGCAATGACATATATAAGAGTACCTCATATATATTAAAAAATACCAAGTTTCAAATCATCTGATGTGAGTCTATCTCCTCTATGTAATATGACATCTGTAGGTTATGGTGGAACATACATAATATATAAGTACAATAAAATCAGAAGAAATGTTATTAGCAGACATGTGATAATTACTGGTATATATGTGTATAGATAAACATACCTGATGGAAGCTGATGAGCAGACAATGTTGATTCTCCTGAAACAATTATTAACAAATTGTTTCACATGAGGATTACATAATGAAATATGCATTACATAAATGATATAACATAATACTATGCTTGCAGTGTGTGTCTGACAATGGGTGGTCTTCTTATGCATGACATCGCTAACATACTGTGACATGTAAGAAACATCTATCACATATGAAAGATTGTGACTGATACTTAGGCTGTGTTGTATGTGATTGATGGCCATACCTGTACATCCTGGCACACCACCTTCAATTACTCCCCAGATATTCTCAGATCTTGTTGGCTGCTGTGATGTGAGGCAAGGAATATGGTGATTCCATCTTGGGTGGTATTGGTGGGCCACCACCAGTAGCATGTCTGTCCCTCTCATACTGATTGGGTCTTCTGGCTGCACAGTGGATCTTGTCAGAGCAATGGCATTGACTGACCTCCCTGGTGCAGTTGCGCTCACCCACAGCATTCAGCATACTGGTGATGTCTCTCCACACCTGATTCCAGAATAGAATATCAGTTGACCATCTGAGCAACTTGTGACCACGTTGTCACAGCACCTCTATTGTAATGTAATTTTCCCCATGACGAAAAAATATCAATATGATTTCTACCACTTCTCTGCAGAGAAAATTAATTAGAAATTAGAATTGTGTGCAAATGATGTACACATGCACATAGATGTAATGCATATGTTGAAATATTAACACACACAGCTTAAAATGAAATGCAAAATAATCACATCATGTGATAACAATACTGACAGAGAAGCATATGAGAAATTTACATCATATATCAAGTGTTCATCATAGGTCATGAATCCTAAAACCAACTCTGTAAAAGTACATACCATTTTCCAAATGTAACTATGTATGTAAAGGTGAGATTTGAACCCAGACTGGAGGGTATGTAAAGAGCTACAGGTCACTTATGTAACCACTGCAGTTCTCATGGAATTCTTGTAGGCACATTCCTACATCTAGGACAATGGGTATAGGACTTATTAACCCTGAGAGGTATGTCACAGCAGTGTATGTAGACAATGCAAAAGTATTAAACGGCAGAGTGGTGCAACGGTAACATTGTCACCTCACAGCAAGAGGTTCTCTGATTCAATTCTCAGCTGGGGTGCCTTCTGTGTGGAGTCTGCATGTCCTCCCTGTGTTCATGTGGGTTTCCTCTGGGTGCTCTGGTTTCCTCCAATGTTACAAAGACATGCATCTGGAGCATTTCTCCCTGGGCCTCTGCTGAAAATTGGTTTCGTTCCAAGTGGGACTTTCCCGGTTAACAAATGTTAAATAAATAAATATTAGAACAGTACTGCCATATAAAAAACAGCATTAACATTTTCATAAAGCTTAACCAGTTTAATATTTGTTTATCGACACATTCTGATGTCATGTACAACTATACTGGGCCACTCTAAACATTATACAGGACTGTCTATTATACCTGTTTATTAATATTGACTTCAGACATACAGCTAATGCTGTTATTCATTAATATATGCATTTAAATCGTTGGCAGAAATTTGATGTCCATAAACTGAATTGGTTAAGTTATATGACAATGTAAATGCTGTCCCTCTATGTATGGGTTCAATTATCAGTATAGAATGCTTTTTGATAAAATGCTGGCAGTAATTTATTTATTATTGCACATCACATATACAAGATTTATAGTTGTATGGTAACTTATGAGCACATTTAGCATAACCATAGAGCATTTATGCCTATGGCACTTAGGTTGGTGATGACTACTCATTTCTCCGTTATCCATGAAACTTCTAGAAAACATCATACAGTATATGTCAGTTAACAGTGATGTATGTGTGTTTGATTTAAAATGCTGATTAATGCATACAAATGTTACTTTGCATTTACATTTTCATAAAGTTCTCTTACATTCCATTACTTCTTTCTTCAAGTTAAGAGATTCGGGTTATTGTGGCTGAAATATAAGTGAGTCTTCTAATCACAATGCAAGTGCAAGAAATGCAAATCCGTGATCCTTCCACTGTGTCTGAGCTGAAGATAAGCACTGCATGTGCAGTCATAAACTGCACTTCTACCTACTTTACGGGTGTAGGGTTGAATTCCACAGTTGTACACTACTTCCTCTAATGACTATTTTATTATGTGTTTAAGGTGAAGACAAATGTTTGCTTGTAAGCTATGGAAGGAAAGCTCGTTGTGCTGGCATGTTTGTTTTATACTACAGATAAATGCACATTTTATTTTCCACTGTGTTTCCAGAAAACTCTGTAATATGATATATATATATATATATATGTATGTATGTATATATACAACGATGTACTAATGTTTCATTGACACTTACACATGATGTATATATGTGTGTGCTCATAATTACATGTTAATTGATAATCATGTGGTTAATGTAATTTAGATATTTATTAGGAATAAATGAAAAGACTGCATGGTATCATACAATGCGTGTGTGAGAATGCTGACATCACAAATTACTACCTTAAAGGCTATATATTGGGCACCTTAAGTATTACAGCTGAGAAGTATTGCTGTAGGCAATGCTATTACATGCAGTCACAGTTGCATCTAGCTCTCATTCTCAAATCCCACCACAGACTTTATGCATGGCATTGGTCAGGTTGATTATTCCTACACAAGTATGACTGACTTGCAAAAAATGTGCTATGAAAAGTAATGTACTTCTTCCTCTCTGTTACATTTCACATCATATTCAGCAATTTAGAAATAATTATGTATATTATGAGGTTAAATGTGTGTAGCATCTTGTGTAATGCATATGACACACAGACACACAGACACACACACACACACACACATATATATATATATATATATATATATATATATATATATATATATATATATATATATATGCCTTTCTCACACTCAAAAACACTGATGTTTGTGTAGTCACTGAGACATGGTTTTAAATAGTACGGGGCACTCTGGCTATGCAGGCTTATAATGCCTTCCACATGTTTAGACCAGCTACTGTGCATTAATGGAAAAAAGTGGATCTCAATCTGCACGCAGAAGAGGCTCACATCGAGGATGTTAAAGTAGCACAATGCACTAGAGCTTCTTCATGTCCAAATAACCATAAGAAAAGTCCATAGCATATATTAGCTTGCTATAGAACTCCCTCTATGACAAAATAAATCCACAGCCTCTATCTTGAGGAGCTAGAGTCACTCAGTATTAAACCCAATACCATTGTTCTAGGTGAACTAAACTATCCATCTATAGGGAAACCTACACCACCACTATTGCAGAAGCTCAGAGATTCTTTTGTCAATAGAAATACCCTGAAACAAAGTCAGGGTACCCACCAGGGGTGATAACATCTTGGATCTTGTCTTTTCTAATATAGAGCACAATGCACCATTCCTCGTGTACCATCATCACTTGTTAAGTCTAACCATAAAGCAGTCGCTTTCCTTCAAAATCTAACAGAAATCAGAGATCCCTTCCACCCAAGGTACATTTGAAATTTCTACATGACAAACTACCTACTCTTAAGTGATAAATTGACATGCTTCAAATCCCCACCAAACCCAGTTAACTCCACTGAATATGCTGAAATGTATACCACCACACTACACCAGCATGTCCCCCATAGGAACAAGTGCATGGAAAGCCCCAGAAACAAACCCAGATTGGTGGAATCATAATATCAACAAGATTTATGATAAAAAGAAAAAATTTTGACCAAAAGTAAGAAGAATAATTAGCAGAATGATATAAAACTTATCAGTAAAATAAACAAACAACTCAGGAGCTAAATAAAATCCACCAAAGCCAAGTTTGAGGCTAAAAATAGCTTCCCAAGCCAAAGATAATCGCAAGACATTTTTAGCTGTGCTTCTATTCTTAAAAGCACAATGCAACAATGCACTGAGGTGGTTGTGAACAATGTTACCTACACTGACGCTGAAGATATAGTGAACCTACTGGCCAATAAATTTAGCTCTAACTTTACTCCTGTCTCCCCTTTTTCTGTCTCTCAAGATATACCTGAAACTGGCTTGCATGTAGCTATTACACAAGCCCAAGTCCTAAAAGTGATATCAAAACTAAAAATGCAGCATCTATGGCTCCTGACAATATCCTGGGATTCATCTTAAATGCCATGAAGCATTATTTAGTCATAGCCCTAACAACACTGTTTAACCACAGCCTCCATACAAGTTCTGTACCAAATGAATGGACAACAGCTGCAGTCATTCCCCTGCATAAGGGAGGACCTTCCACAGACCCAAGCAATTACAGACCCATAAGTCTGACCAGCCTCATATGCAAAGCTGTGGAAATACTTATCATGGAATTAATAAATCAGGGCAAAGGGAACCCCAAACACTGGACATGTCTCAGTGTGGATTTTTCAAGTGCAGGTCATTCGTACTCAACCTGGTGGAGTTTTTTTTTTTTTTTAAAAGTCACCAAAGCAATAGATGAAGTCAAAATGGTACACACCACACACCGCATACCATGACCTGGGCAAAGCTTTTGACACGATTCCCCAATAAGGCATAGAAAAGCTAAATAAATTGTGAATAATCCCGTAGTTCACTCATTAGATTGCCAACTGGCTCACATTTAGGACTCAGATAATCAAAATAGGGGCAGTTACCTTCTCAAAGAGACCAATTACCAATGTAGTCCCACAGGCCACTCTACTGGATCCACTCTTATTTGCCATCTACTTTTCTCAAGTAAAGTAAAAGGGCTCTGGCTGAATAGTTTGCAGATGACTCCATGGTAGGATCAGTTATTGAATCCCAACCAAATGCCAAAAAATGCATTATTGTAGCCTATGGGAAATCATCTATGGCAGGGAACTGCTACACTGACAATATGTCCCTAAGAGTTGACCCATTTATTTGGGATTTAGGAACTTACATGGACAGTGACCTAACTTTTGACCAACATGTGTCTATTGTTGTAAGGATATCCTTCTATACTGCACAGCTTATAAACAATGGGATTGTGTCTACATCTAGGGATGTCAGCGTCTGCCTTTACTCAACCCTGATTAGGCCAGTCATTGAATATAATGCCTCCTATGACATGTACCTGTCCAGACACATGAAACAACTGGAACACCCACAGAGATTCCTTACTAAATATACAAGGCCTAAACAATATGTCCTACATGGAATGACTCAAATCTTGTCCCTATATTTTATTTATTTATTTTATTTTTTTTATTTTTTTGTTGGGGCTGGAGCTATAGCTATGTCATTTTTTTTCAGTAGAGGTAGAGAGAAAAAGAAGAAGAGAGGAGTAGTAGAACAAAAAAACATCAGAGATCAAAGTATAAGTATTACATTCAAAGTCAAATGAACAAGTAATAGGGTTATACAAATAATTTAACGAGGTAAACAGACTTAGGTAGTTGGACTAACATGGCTACTATAGTCAGCATCCTACAGACTGCTAAGAATTGACCTGTGTCTGGCATACAAGGCATTCTCCAACCCATTACTGATGGATTTTTTTTGTACATCAGCAAGTCAAATGGCATCAGAAATACTCGGTATAGGTATCTAACTTTCCTGTGCAGCATCTACAGAATACTTTGGATGGACAGGCCTGTCTCACAGAGGATATCACTGCTGTGGAACAGACTCCCCATCTACATAAAACAAAGTTCATCCCTGTCCATTTTGAAGCACAACTTAGATCTACGAACGAGAAACAGAAAATGTAACACAGGACTATTCCCTGTACTACCAATAGACAGAGGCAACTCCTAAATACTTTATCTCATGCATGACACCTATCAAATTATCCATGGTATGATCCCAGTTATTCTCATTATGGGTAATATATAATTGTCAACCATGGGATGGGTATAACCAAATGGGATAGATAATTACAAGCAGGAAAATGGAAACTGGCTAATCGTAAAATGGCCTGCAATGGCAGCAAGCTTAATATTTACCAATAAACATATGAACCTATACATGCATGTGTACACATTTTATTTATTATGGTACAACACCACAGTAAGTTCTGCATGCAGTTAATATGCACATGTACAGGCCTTCATCCACAGGGTTAGATATATATGCAAACTTGCAGAATTTCACCTTAGACTGGTACACCTATTAGTGTATATAATGCTTCACCTGCATATTCACACATGTAAGGTGTTTGACTCCCATCACTTGATGCAAACATAGCAAAGTTTGACTAGGTAGGCAAGTAGGGTTTCTAGACTGTAGTGTGTACATTAGTGAAAGCTATAAGTTTGAGTCTAGCTTCTTGTAATTTGTGATCAGTTGTCCTCAGATTATGTACAGCAATACGTCTGAAGCATTAATCACTGAATATGCAGAATGTTTTATCACATTGTATAGCAGCACTTGCTAACATGTAATGATAATTACATTCTTCACTGTTCTTTTGTTTTACACAGCAGTAATTATGTAATAAAATAATACAGTCCTTCTGTTGCTGTAATACTTCATATCCTTTTATGAGGACCATGCTTGAAGCTGTGCTCTCTGGATAGAATCCATGCACAGCCTTGAGGAGTAGCTGCGGGAGATAGGTATGCATTATTACTTTCCAGCTTTCTGTCTCCTAAAATGCCATTAACATATTCTATTATTTGTTGATAGAACATACATGAACCACATCAGTGTTCGTTATTTTTTTTTAATAAATAAATACAAGTTTTACATATAAGGGTGGTATATGTGTTGTATTGTTCCATATTTAGCACAGCATAAAACACTGCAACTAGGATTGTGTTGGTGTGGTTTGTTTTCATTTATATAAATGTATTATAGCCTATGTCATAAGTGATGGTTTAATAAAGATGTTTCTTGTTTAAAAAAGGCAGGGATTGAAGACTGAATAATTTATGTAATGTTGCTTAGGTTGTATGATATATAGTAATGATATATGAAGTATAATGTTTATAAATTTGAACTTGTTAAACAGTTTGATTACGTTTATATAAATGTAAATTTGCCAATGTAACAAGTGATAATTCAATAGAAGTGTTAAAAATACACTGCTTTTACTGTTATTGTTGTTTTCACAACATGCACTTGGCATCTTGTATGCATGGCAGTAGTTTGTGATGAATTATATGATGTGTGTACCCTGTCTGTTCTATTACAAATTCTTGTTTGTTGACTCACGGGGCTTGAACTGTTGTCAGACCTTTATTGTCACGTAATGTTTGAGTACTGCTGCTCTTGCAGTGATGTATAACCACACTCTGATGGTTTGTATAACACTACGTTACATATGCTTTCTGCAACATCCCTTGTTTCATTGTGTTTCTGAGGTGTTTTGCTCAGTATGTTCAGAAGTATAATCATCTATACAGTTTTTTTTTACATGTGTAAGTACATATGTATTCATAATACAAATGTAGTTGGTGACAGTGATATTTTTGTTAAGCAAATGTTATGTATGTGTCATATACATAATTTCTAGCTACTACATGCTGCCATTATGCTTGTCACTGTATAAAGTTGTTACCAAAACATACACATCCAGGTCTGATCAAATGATGTTATGATGTTATCCACGAACCATGCTGCATTGCTAATTTCACGTGTGTGTATATTTGAACTGTATAATTGCTTTTTAATGTTAATATATATTTGCGACACATATTCTACTTAAAGTATATCTGCTAGTATCATTAATTGCATTTGATACTGATTTATACTGTCACATTTAATGTTACATTGTCATATCAACATAAAAGTGTGTGACACACATTTAATAAGGACTAAGGCCAGATTGTTAAATGTTTTTAAGTTAAGTGATTTCCTTACTTGTAAGACTTATCTAAAATTGGCTCACACCTGAGCAAGATTTTAAAAGGGTCTATATTATATGAATGAATGTTCATAATTCTGAACGCTCTAAAGAGCGAACATGCTGGACCTCAAAGTGCTTCTTGTGGGATCGCAGTACAATGAAGGTCATAATATTTTCCCTTTCCTCACTGTAGTGCGATCTCGGAGTTAGTATATATATTTAGTGGGGGGGGGCACAGCCCCCTACAATAATGAGTTTGAGGTCCGGCATTTTTGCTCTTTAGAGCGTTCGATATTATGAACTTCTGTTCATATAATATAGACTCTTTTAAAATACTTGCTGTCAGTGTAAGTAGTCATGTACATTGAGAGTCTTTTAGAATGTGGCATTGTGTCAGTCTTGCTTTTATTGCTTTAATGTGATACTGTACCATACATTTACAGAACAGCATGACAGACTTGTCTTTGAAATTGATATATATATATATATATATATATGTGTGTGTGTGTGTGTGTGTGTGTGTGTGTGTGTGTGTGTGTGTGTGTGTGTGTGTGTGTGTGTGTGTGTGTGTGTGTGTGTGTGTGTGTGTGTGTGTGTGTGTGTGTGTGTGTGTGTGCATGATGCATGTGTGTTACACTGTACTATAAATGCAGATATAACATACAAGTAGCATATGATGATAACAACAAATATTCATGTATGAATACATTATCATCAGTATAATATGTGGAGGACATTTATTGTGTCATTACAGTATAATTTTATTCTATTTATATGATGATGTGATATATATATGAATTACATATGACTGACTATATAGTAAATATTTTGGTTACATGGATGTGATAATGTAAATAAACTGGATGTGACTGACTTCACAACTGCCCTTTAATTACATACAACTTATGACTTAATAGACTGACTGTTTTCTACCTGGACCATAGTATGTGTGCTGCCTTTGCCACTTCTTACACTATTTGTGTGATTATATCAATGATGATAAGTGTGCAGACTTCATGATACATATGTTGTTAACAACATTCTCTTCCACTGATGCTATGTGTAACACAACAATTAGAAATCACAAACTTAGTGTACACTTCCAGTTTGTTAAAAATGGATTAAAAAAAAAAACTTAAGACTGTTGGTAAGACAGAAAGCAAGAAAGAAAAAGAGAAAGATTAAGAAAAAAGCAAAAAAACTGCAAAGAAGAAAAGAAGTTACTGGCTGCTCTGCAAAGAAAAAATGAAAAAAAAATCAAGAACCAGCTCTGTGAAAATAAAATAAATCAAAGGAAAATAAAAAAAATAATTCAATTGTTCAAAAAATAGAATTATTCAAAAAAATAGTAAGAACAGACATAAATAAAAAAAAAAGAACAAAAAAAAAATAAAAAAAAAAAAAAACAAAACTGATTAAAAAATGAAAAAACAAAATGGAAAAAGCTTTAAACAGCTGTGAAAAAACATCAGAAAACTGCAAATGCAGAAAGTTGAGTTGAAGAAAAGGGTAAAAACTGAGGAAAACAGCAGAGTTGAAAAAAGCTGTAGATTTCTTGAAGAGGGAGAAAAAGAAAAAGTAGAAAAAACCATTTAAGCTTATAGAAGAGCATTTAACAGAGTAGACTGTTATTTTTGAGGCCAATTACATAAAGGAAGGGCACACATTGTGTGTACTCTACAAATTTTGCCATGAGAGAAGCCACCAAGACAGGTTTCAGTACCATGAAACCACACTGTGTCAGTAAAGATGAAAAAACACCAAAAGAAAGGAACTTTAAGAGTAAAGAGATGGAGTGAGAAAAAAAAAAGTTAAGAACTAGATTATCCATAGAAGGAAAAAATAAAAAAAATTGTAGAGAATAGAATGTCAAAAATATCAATACAAATTCACTGTATCAGGAAATTCAAATTATTCTTATTTTTACAATAGGATCATGGAATTTCAAATTATTTTTTGGAATTCTGTAAAATCCTGAAAGAATTTCAAAGTAAACAAAACAGAGAAAAGAAATTTTTTTTCAGAATTAAGAAAATATTAAAAAAGAGAAAGAACAATTGTAAAAGTTTTTCTGATACTAACAATCCTTGGCTTTTTTTTTCAAAAGCACATGAGTTGACTAGAAGAGTTGACTAGAAGTATCCTGAGTACCTTGAATTTGAAGCATAGTCTGGGGTTGGGAGATGAGATCAACAACTTGAATTTGAAGAATAGTCTGGGGTTGGAAGATGAGATCAACAGGAAGAAAAAAATCCAAATCATATTTAAAAAATAAATATGACAAGAAAAAGGGAATAATTAATAAAAAGAATTGATATTATAAAAAAAAACTTGGATTTGATAAATATTATGGACATTATAAAATTATATATGACTTTTGGTATAATTTCAAAAAGTAAGGAGTCTAAAACAAAATATACCCAAAATCAAAACATAAAAAAAATCTAATATAAAATAAAAACTATATGTATAAAAGTTTTTCATTGATTATAGTATATATTAAAAAACAACTTAAAGTATATAAAACACATATAATAAATAACTAAAAGTAATATAAAGGATATGAATGCTAAACCAGCAAAACCACCAAAAATATGAGTAAAATAAACAATATAGCAAAAAAAAGATAAATAGCCAGAGCACATATAAAGATATCAAAGGACAAGGTTATAGCAGCAGTTGAAATAAGTCCATAAGAGCAAAGCTCCAAATAAAAAAATCCAAAAGTAAAATATTCCAGTGAAAAAGCAGGTAAGTACATAACACCCAAGAGGCTTTCAGTAGTGCTTTAAAAATTTTTAATTATGGTAATTAACATTTTTTTATATTTTCATTATAATTATTATTATTTATAATTAGTGACATCATACCATTACTTTAAATACAGAGTTAAAGCTTAATAAAAACAATAAAACATAATAATAATATAAACATTAAAGTTAATATAATAAAATAAAAAAGTATCAAAACTTAAAAAAAAATAAAAAACTAAAAAATTATATATTTTTTTAAAAATGAATAAACTTATTTATATTTTATTTCTATTTCAAAACACCTCCTTTTTTTTAATACACATTTTTTAAAATTCATTTTTTAAGACACATTGACAGAATTATTAATAATAATCTATTTTATTATTTTTCTTTTAATATTTTTTTTTATTTCTTTCTAACATCTCCTCTCCATACTGAGGATGGATGTTCACCTGGAGATGAACTTACTTAAATGTAAAGGTGTCGGTTTCATCAAGATGTTAAGACAGAGCACTGGTACTAGAGTATCTATGTATCTGATATATAAGTTCCCCTAAGTCTTCCTGTTGGTTTTTTACACTTTCTGTTGCGGCAAGGGCATACATAAGGCAAGGCAAAGGGTTAACATTCAGTATTGCAATTTCAGTATTTTGGTTCAAAAATCAACACATGACAACATGATGTGGTGACTGGATGGATAATATATATATGAGAAAATAAAAGTAAAATTGCTGCTGGAGATGTGTACCTTTATTATAGAAACCATTGCTATGAGCTTCTGTTATTTTTGGATAACACAGAATTCTATGTAAGTTTTTTTATTCTCCCTGCAACAATTGTAATTGTTGCACTCATATTTGTAACCTGCATTTTTATCTTAGTCATTACTGGTGTATGATCTGAAATGGCTATTCGATGTATACTAAAGCTTTCAGTTAAACACAAATGTTGCTTTGAAATATAATTTTTGTCTAGTCTAGCCCCATTATTTTACATTGGGGAATAATATGTATTCTCCCCCAAGTATTGAATTCACATCTTCCATCAGAAGTCAGCTCTCTTTTGTTATACTTTCCCTTCTAGGTCTCCCAGATACATTCTCATTGTTGCAAATCAAGTTCCAATCCCCATGCACAAGTATTATTCCCTGCTGAAAGGTGATTATTTACCTCCACATTTTCTTAAGCTCTGTAATAGCAGTTTTAGGTTGAACATAAATGCATTCCAGAATAATCCTCCTCCCTTAACAGTAGGTCCTTACCATGACAAATATACCATTATTATCTTTTGTCACTTTTCTGTCACTTTTGGAACTCCTCTAGCAATTAGTATAAATACTTCCCATTTCCTTTGTACCCAATAATCTACTGAATATCCATCCTGAAATTCCTTCTTTATCAAATTCATGTTCACATCTTTCAAAATCTGTTCCCTGTTGTATTGCTATTTGCACTCTTTATTTCTTAACATAATTCATTACTCTAACCTTTTTGTCTATGCCTGTAAGGCTATTCACTTTCCAAAATAATATGGATAGTCTACCAATTATAATAATAAGTTATTGTTCCCACATATTATATATGGCAGCTATTTGAATGTCTGTTTCCAGCATTTGTGTTACATGCACCTACTAATGTTTGACACATGGATATTTTATACAGTTGCTTCTTATCTCCATTTGAACCTATGTCACATTTTACAAGACATTTTGTTTTGCTGAAAACCCTCAAACTATAAAAAAACCCACCCACAAAACATCTCCATACCCTATTAAAGTAAAACAAACACACAAAACTATGCACAATTTCAAATAATGAAGTTTAACCTTCCTGATAGGAACAAGTGTCCCAAATCAACAGTTGCATGCACATGCATTACCTAACCTAAAATTAAGGTTATTATTATCCATACTAAGATGCATGTTCTTAGGTTCATAGGTAGGTACCAGGCTATCTGCCCGAAGGCATTTATAAGCCTAGCCAGAATGTGTTGGCTTTCACCACCCCCTTAGATTAGTTCCCTGTGCATCTGTCCAGCAGAGCCATTGAAGTGATCCCAGGGGTAAACTTTCTGTTTCCAATCCACTTGTCAAGGTTTCTCTTGAAGAGGGTTAACAAGGGGCTCTGCCTAATGTAGACTGGAATCTTGTTCCAGAGCATGGGAAGTCTCTGGGACAGGAATCTATCCCTCCAGCATGTCCTATTTATTGTTGTGGTTAGGTTTAGATCTCTGGAGTGTGTGGCTCGAGGGGATATGTTTTTTTTTAGGTGGAGCATGTCCATCAATTCTGGGTTGGACATGGCCTTGTATGTCAGGCAGAGATCACCTCTGAATAGGTGGTATGCAACCAAGTACAGCTGGAGTTTCTTCAGTCGAGCTGCATAGGGCATCTGCTTGAGGCCAGTGATCCTCTTGATGAGGTACTTCTGTGGTCTTTCCAGTTGTTGCAGGTGTCTTGTAAGGTACATCCCAAATGGGGCATTGTATTCTATGATGGATCCGATGAGTGATGTATAGAGGGGCCCAATGACCTCTTTCAAGCTGGATGCAAACACTTTTGTGATTAGGTAGGCCACATAGAAGGGTTTTCTTACCACTTTGGTGATGTGATTATCAAAGGAGAGGGTACTATCTACTTGGGTCTCCAGATCCCTTATTATATCTTCTGTATTTAGGGGGCTACCACCTATGTGGTAGTTTGTGGGTACTTTGTTGTTTTCCACAGGGGATGACTATGCACTTTTTGGCATTTAGCTTGAGACCACAGTTTTGGCACCAGGTATCTGTCTCAGTGAATCCCCTTTGGAGTATGTCTGTGTCAGCCGGGGAGTCAATTATAGCCCCTAGTTTTCAGTCATCTGCGAACTTGGTTAGCCATAGTCCTCCTGTGCTTGCCTGTACCTCTGAGAAGTATATGCCAAACAGGAGGGGTCCTAGGGCTGAGCCCTGGGAAATGCCACTTGTAACTGGTTTAGAGTCAGCCCTAGCTCTCACAACTCTTACCATATGGGTTCTGTCCATGAGCCAGTTGGCAACCCATCTCATGATGTAGGGGTTTATGTTCAGGCTGGTGAGCTTTTCTATAATACCTGAGTGGGGAATGGTGTCAAAGGCCTTTCTGAGGTCTAGGTAGGTTGTGTGGACCACCTTTTCCTCATCTATAGCCTTGGCTACTGTCTCAAAGAAGTCCACCAGGTTTAGGAGGCATGATCTGCCCTTAAAGCCAAACTGGTAGGGTCCAGTGCTTAGAGGTTCTCAATGTCTCTGTTAATGAGATCCATGATGATGCGCTCCATAGCTTTGCAGACCAAGCTAGTCAGGCTTATAGGGTGATAGTTCCCGGGGTCCGTTGTGGCTCCACCTTTTTGGAGCAGAATAACCGTTGCTTTGCACCACTCTGTGGGCATGTAGCCTGTGGAGAGGCTGAGTTTAAACATTGTGTTTAGGTGAGGGGTTAGTTCATCTTTGAGCTTGTGTAGGACGCAGCCTGGGACACTGTCCGATCCCATTGTTGCTGTGTTTTTGGCTTTGGGAAGGGCTGTTTTAACCTGAGTGTCTGTGATTTCAGGGGCACTACATTCTTCTGGTATAGTTATGGGCCCTTTTGAGGGTGACAGCAGGATGAAGTTTGCACTGAACCTGTCTGCCAGGATGTTGGCTATATTAGTTGGTTCAGTGTGTTTTGTGCCATTCTGCACTAACTCCGAGCAGATCTGAGAATTGCCACTTAGATTCTTGACATAGCTAATGAATGCCTTGTGGTTATCTTTGGAGACCATGACAATTTTTCTTTCGAAGCTAGCCTTGGATGATTTTATGAGGGAACATAATTTCTTGCTGATACTGATCAGGGATGTCTTACATTCTGTTCTCCTACTTCCACTATTGCTGTTTGTTCTTGTCTTATTTTTATTCCCTTCCCAGATATAAAAAACATGTGAATGCTTTCAGAAAACATTAATTTTTAGGTTTAAGGAAAGGGGCAGTGGCTATATTTAAATAAAACTAAATTATACCCTATTCTAGTAAATGTAATGAAGCATTTAGGTACCAGGAAAGCTGCTATGGATAGGATTCAGTAAACCCTAAATGGCTCACTGAAACTGATGCACACATGATATCATTCTGGTTTGTATTTAGTAAGTGGCTCTACAGGATGTGTAGAGCTGCAGAAATATGGTAAACATAGTGGCAATGCTAATTACTGCCTAAGCAGTTGAACTGTATGCTGATTAACCAATTCAAGATGATGGAGTTATTTAGCAAGCTACAAAGCAATTGTATACCCTTAGTGTAGCTTTTTGCTTTGTAATCCAAAACCTATTAGAAAATAGCCATGGAATTTACACTTGAGGGAAAGAAAGTTAGGGGCTGCTACTGGTTTTCAGCATGTGTATATGCAACAGGCTCAAATCTGTGTTGCTGCTGATAAACCTTGGGTAAGGAGGAGAAGGGTATTTAGATCCTTTTAGATCCTGTTTAACTTTTCATGGTCTGCATGAGGTGGAAATAGTAGAGTGCTAAAGGGTGGATAGAGACACACTCCAGGAACTTTGCAACCTCTGTCACCCTCACCTGAGAGCAAGGGCAAACTGAGGTTAACCAATACTGGTGGAGATCAAGGTATAGTAGAACTTGCAATATTAGCAGCAGGAACATTTCAGAGACCAACAGGGTCCACGTTAGGGGTGTCAGGCATCAGCATCCAGGATCTGACACAAAGTCCTGAATGCTGTGCTTCAGCATGCCAGGGAGTACATATAGTTCCCCTATCTCTGAGGACAGAGTTAGAACTATACAGGATTTCTACCCCATAGCACACTTTCTTGAAGTCTTAAGTGCCATTGACTGCATGCACATTGAGATCAAAGCACCACCCATGGAACAGGGAAAAGTATACATCAACAGAAAGGATTGACACTCCATTAGTTGCCAGGTAGTATGTAATGATAAGGAAATCATCCTAAATGCGTGTGTTGGCAACCCCTGCAGTTACCACAACTCCCATATCTTGCACAACTTACAGGTGTAGAAGTGATATCCCACAAGGCTATTTACTGGGAGGATGTGGGGGATGTACTGAAATCATGGCTAATGATGCCCCCCATCAGAAATGCACACAAACCCACAGAGGAATGTTAAAATGAGGCACATGCTCAAACAAGACATATCACAGAGCATGTGTTTGATTTGCTGAAGCCATGGTTTTGGTGTCTAGATAAATCAACAGATATTCTGCTGTATGATCCCAGTACTTGTGATGAAATTATCACAATCTGTGCTACCCTACACACTATCATCTAGCAAAAACAGCTGCAACAAGAATACCAAAGGCTAGGCACAAACATTCCACTACCACTGACAAGGACAGAACAGCCACATGCAGGTGAAGAGTTAGAGGGGGAACCACCAGCTACTGTGGGTGTATGTAGAGGTAGGTGTACACAATATGCCCTCACCTTGGCCAAGAGGCAATGGATAGCACACATGCTCACCACCAAAGGGGTACAATGTTCATCCTGTGCACATATATACAGTTGATAATGCTGGTTAATAAAGTAAAAATGAGATGCTGGTGCTTCCCTACCTACCTGTTAAAAAGAGGAATTTAAGCAATAGCTAGTGGAAATTGTTCAAGAGTTATTAAGGAAGATATACATTTCTTCAGAAGTTATAGCTAGTGAGTGGGATAACATGAATGTGAAGTTTACAAAATAGGTAGAAATGAAAGAAAAAGAGATATGGTTAATAAGTAATAGGATTTTTTAGAAGAGCTGACAAAGACTAAAGTATTACAGAATAAGGGAATCAAACAGAACAAGAAGAGGTACAACTGTTTAGTGCTAAAGAGAAAATAAAGGATGAGATGCATGAGTTTAGAAAGATTGCTGTTAACCAACTGTATTTTGACAATAACCCCAGAGTAGAAAAAACTTTTAGCGCAACTCAGGCAAATGAAATGGCTGTTGCTAAACTTAGGGAACCTATAACAACAAAAATAACCATAGATCCTGTAGAAGTATTATAAGCATTTTAGACATTTTATGAAAAATTGTATAAAACAGAGAAAAGTGGAAATCAGGAAAGAACACAAATGGAAATATTTATAGGAAAACTTAAGTATGCCAAGGTTAGAGGCAGATGAAATCAATTACTAGCAGTTAAGATAAAAGGAGATGAGACAAAAATGGTGACGTATAATTAATCTGCTGGAAAGTCTCTAGGTATAAATGGTATTCCTGGGAAGTTTGGAAGCTAGGAGGGAAGAAAGTGTTAAAGATCTGAAAGGTTTTGGTTAACAGTATTTAAAAATGAAAGGAATCACCAATATCCTGGAACAAAGTTGTGGTGGCTGTAATATCTAAAGATAACAAAGACCCATTAGACCCAGCTGCATATAGGCCCATTTCAATTCTAAACCACCATTATAAAATGTTTATGTCTATAATAGCTAAAACAATGGCAAAGGTGTTGCCAAAACAGATCGATATCGATTAATGTGATATTGTGGAGGGGAGGCAAACATTTGACATCATGCAATGATGATCCAGAGGGAAGCAAAATATAAGAAAATACTGCTGTGGTTAGTGGGCTTTGATGCACAGAAAGCATTCAACAGAGTAAGCCTGGATTGTATGAGTACAGCAATGGAGGCATTTGCATTCCCTGGCACAATAATAAGGTTAATTAACAGTTTATATGAGGAATCAAAGGCAAATATTAAAGGAAAAGGTACCTATCTGACAAGATGTGTCTGAACAGAGGAACCTAGCAGGTGTGTCCTCTCTCCCCTTTGTTATTTGAGTTATACAAAAGACATTGGCAAAGAAAATAAGGGACTCAGAAATTCAAGAATATAATTGATATGGTAATCAATGAACATCGTTTTTATTGTCAGGTAATATTATTTTGCACCTGACAAAACCAGAAAAGGACACCTCAATGTTGTAGAACACTTTGAGGTAGTTTAAAGTCTTTTTTGGGATGTAAAATTAAT
The DNA here is from genome assembly GCF_019279795.1 of Protopterus annectens. NCBI lineage: Eukaryota > Metazoa > Chordata > Ceratodontiformes > Protopteridae > Protopterus > Protopterus annectens. The sequence continues at coordinate 270,245,498 of NC_056725.1, read as the reverse complement.
GAAGATAAAGCACAGGCTATAGCTGTAAGCATGTGCCTACACATGAATGGGCACAGCAAATATCTATATTTGTGTAGACATGATAAAAATAAGTATTTAGAAGTATGGATTAAAAAGGATTCTGTTATGGCAGCTAAGGATATGTGGGAAGAGACTAAACAAAAGATAATACAAACAATGAGAAACACAATGCTCTCGTTTATTGATATGGATAGCAAGATACAAGCATTGAAGCTGTTTTTAGTCCCTTTAGTTTTATATGTGGGTCAGACATATTTTTATCAACAAAAGGAGAAGTTGGGGACAATAATTATTGTTGTTGTTGTGTCTTTCGGCTTTTCCCAGTTAGGGGTCGCCACAGCGGAACTCCGGTCCGCTAATGATTGGCAGTAGATTTTTACATGCTGGCTTGCCAGGCCTAATGCACAACCTTCAACGAAGGAATGCCCATTCATGCATGTCACCACATAGAAGACGCTCTAACTGAGAATCGAACAGGCAACATCTAACTGTGAGGCGACAATGCTACCACAGCACAACCACCGCAGTACGAGGACAATAATTAATAAAGAGTTAAAATTATGTCTCTGGAAAGGGAAGAGCAGATACATTGATCCTTCCAATAGAACAAGGTGGTTTTGGATTACCAGGTTTGAAGGGGCATTTCAGTTAAGATTCATATATATATTTAACACAAGCAGAAAGCTATATTTCAAAGTGGAAAGGGATGATGATGGAGCAGGGGAGAATTTCAAGAAATAAGAAGAGAATGGGATTTAAGATGCAGATCCATAAGGAGAATAAGAACAGACATACAGAATATTATATTCAAAAAGTATCAGAAAGTATTCTAAGAACTAAGCCAACATGAGAATGGAGAAAGGAGATTTGGCTGATAGAAATTACTGTAATTACAGGTACGAGCAACAAGCAAGAGGGGGTGAAATTTACTGGAGAAAACTGGCAAGGGAACCAAGGTATTAGGATTATGTCACTAGATAATGAAAGGTAATAGAAACTGAAGAGGCCAAGAAGACATTTGGACTCCAGACTTGAGACTGCTTTCCCTACCAGGGATTGATATCAGGGTATAGGCAAACAGAGGGGGATAAAGGAATCCTGAGTGAAAGACTTGGTCTGTTAGAGTTTTTAGCTGAATGTAGAACAGAAGCAGTTGTTAAAAAAAGGATAATTAGTAAGGCAAAAAAATATTGCATGATAACTAAAGGAACCAACCAGATGAGGTTAGAAAAGATTGGGAAGACAGACTGGATAAGCAATTCACAAGGAAGCGATAGGAGAACATATGTCTAGCCCCCAAATATGCAACAAAGTCTAGAAGATTTAAGATTTTTGCTTGTAAGTGTTTGCATAGAATTTTTTATGCCCCAAGCAGACTGCATAGAAGGTTTTTCCTCAGGTAAATGGCAAATGTTAGAGGTGTGATGGGGAATGAAAGATATAACTAGGAACATATGTTTTTGGAGTGTAATGAATTGGCAGATTTTAAAAATTCCTTACAGAGTACTCCATCAGAAATATTAGGCGAGCAAATGAGTGATACTAAGGAAATTATTTTTTTAACTCGGCCACAGGATCTGAATTGCCTAGAGATAATAAGGCCTTGTTATGTTTAAATCTGATGGCTGACAAAAAAGTATTCACAAGAAAATGGAATTCAATGTCTGAACCATCTATATTTGAAGTATCGAATAATGTAACAGATATAAAAGAACTGAAAATGGGATATTTCAAAAAGGATAGGACCAAATTACATAGAAAAAAATGGAAATTGTGGGAACAATCCATGCAAAATAAAGTATTGGAGGGGGAGTGAGGTATAAGGAAAGGCAGGAATTGAGCAATTTATTTAATGCTAGATTGATGATAGTAATACAAATAAATGCATGTGATGTATAATGTTTGTATATGGGAACATGCTAATATAGTTTGTTTTCTTTTATATAAATTTATGTTTGCCTTGTCATAAGTGATAATTCAATAAATGCTCAGTAATCCAGTATGCTGATGACTCTACAATAATATGCACTGCAAATTCCAGCTCTGAACTCCAGCAAATTACCCAGAATGCCCTCACATCTACTGAATCTCGGATGCTTCACAATCATCTTGCCCTAAATCCAAAAAAAACTAAACTAGTAATTTTTGCTCCTAGGAAAACCACTCCATTTGATAAAAAAACTCTTCACTATACAAGCTCTAGAAAATACCACTATAGAAGTTGTCCCACACATTAAATTACTAGGCATTATTATAGATGAAAACCTTAACTTTGACCTACACATAAACAATAACATCAAAAAACACACCAAAAGCTTGGTATGCTATACAGGCACCAGCACTTTCTTAGCCTCTCTACTAGACAAACCCTTTCAACTACCTTTTTATTACCCTCTCTCCTTTATGGTGCCCCTCTCCTCACTAATATCTGAAATTCTACAAAATCCAAACTTGCTATGCGTTACAACAGAATAGCAAAATTTGCCACCAAGGCCATATTGTCATCCCACCATTGTAAGCCACTGAAACAGTTAGGGTGGCTGGAACTCCCCCACCATCTCTCATTCACCCAACTAACTACTGTGCACAAACTAATCTACAGACCCACAGACTGTCCTGCTTTCTCAACTCTACTTGCCAAATACCATTCCAGCAGGCATCTAAGATCTGAAAATCATCTACTTCTAAAAGTAGATAAACCCACCTTACCTGCTGGTCAACTCCTCTATGCCTTCACCATCGCCAAACTTTGGAACTCACTTCCGCCTTCTATAAGAAACACAGGCAACACCACCACCTTCAAAAAATGCTGAAAAATCATCTCAACTCTTCCTGGCTATGTTCCTGCTCTATAACCTAACCTCTTCACTCTCCTTATATGATTACTAAACTCCTATGTATTTTGCTACTAGTGACTGATGATATTTTCTCCATATTTATTTTTATCTTCACTTGTTAATTCTGGTACAATAATACTGATCTCTGTTTATACCAATCTGATTGAATTAATTGAATTCTGCTTTAATGTATATTTTCTGTATATACTGATGTAATCAAACAAATTAGATTCCTGATTTTATGTATACATTCTGTATATGTTACTATATTTACTATCTGTAACACTGTTTCTCCTTCTGTACTTATTAATGTTTATATTTTTTCTGTATCTCGTTGGAGCTTTTCTTTCTGGGCCTCCACTGAAAATGGTCTCTTTTAGGCCTAGTCGACTTATCCCAGTAAACAAGTGCAATAAATAAACAAATAAATAAATAAAGGTGTTAAAAAATGATGGTGAGTATGCCACCCATTTTATTATGTTTACAAGGCACTATATATGTTTATGTGATAATAAAACTAAAGTTTGTTATCTAACTCTGCTACTTGCTGTTTCTTTTACCTGTTGCACATTACTGTTTTGATTTTATATGTACAATGTCATGTTAATGGCTATCAGCATTGGCCACTACAGACATTACACGTGTTAGTCCCTTGCTATGGGATTCCTCTACATCACCTGTTGTGCACACATATGCATGTGCGTTTTTAATATTTGCATAAAATTGTACTGTGCTTTTAATGACATGCTTATTCATGCATATATTGCCTTACTATTTGGGCCATATGCTGTCCATTACCATTCAGGCATATATACTTGTGATATCTGCTTTATATAGACATATCAGATTGATGTTTTCAGGTCAGCACTTTAGAAAGATATTATTGTTATGAAGTAGAAGTTATGGCATTAGTACACAACTCACCACCATGACTGGCTGCTATTATGCAATGTGTATCCACATGGTCATCACTGTGATTTATTTTGGTGTGATCATAATGTTATTATATGTCCTGCTTCCCAACATATAGTTTGTATGATGCCTGCTTATTTATTTATACTCAGGCTTAACTGACTCATGTATTTGTATACCTATATTATATGTTGGTGTTTCTTTATAACCTAGTAGTTTGTAACTGGCATTGTCTTTGGTAATGGGGACACATGCTGTTTATATATAGTTTTGGCCTGTGTGCTAACATGTAATGTTACATATGTATCTTACATATATAAACAATGTCAGTGTGTGTGTGTTTTGTGCAGGATCTATATGGACATCAATATCTCTTTACCCATACTGTGATATCTTATATGTTCAGTTTCTGTTTTATTATGCATTCATAGTACTGTATGCCAGCAATAAAGCTGCTTGGCGCTGTGCTTATTTCATTACCTATTGCATGCAGAGTTGTGGGTTGTGTCTTGACTTCTACTTTTATGCAAATATAAATTATTTTTCTGAATTGTCTTATCCTTGCTATTGCTTGTCTTACACGTGCACTGGCAACAGTGTATTGTATGATGCGATTTGATGGTCCTCACATAGCTACCTAAGTGCAACAAGGCAAATGTTGAGGTAAAGATAGCATCCTTCACTAAGGACACCCATAAGACATTCTTTAGCAATGTACAGAATATCAATGGCAGCACACAACAGTGTGCCAAAACATCGGAAAATAGAAATATCTTCAAAGAACCAGGCAAGATATGCAATCTTATGGCTAACAAATTCAGTTCCACCTTTACTCCCCCCCTTAACTGCAGTCTCCCCACAGGACATGCCATCCATCATAATCGCTTACACCATTAGTACGGAGCAGGTCTTACATGCACTATCTAGGGCCAAGACTACAGCTTCAGTTCGCCTTGGTAATATCACATCATGCCTCCTATATAGCCTGACATGTGAACTGTTATGAGCACTGGAGTCACTATTAAACCATACACACCACACAGGTTTTATACCATGGGGATGGAAGACTGCAATGGTCATCCCTCTACACAAAGTCAGAACATAAACTGATCATGGGAACTACAGACCCATTAGTCTGACTAGTGTTATATTTACAGCCATGGAATGCATTATCATGGAAATGTGCATTAGATGGAAATGCAATCTAAAATAGAGGTGAATAACTCTGCAGAGACCTTTTGTGCTCTCATAGACAAGTACTTCAGGTACTTCAGCTAAAAAGTTCCCCTTCGTGTGATGGTGTTGAGTGCAGCAGTAGCCGTTAGAGTAGTGTGGAGAACATTCTGCCTATAAAGATCCCTACTAAAGACCCTGAATGAGGGAAAGAAATTTGAGTGAAAATGAATGACCTATAAGAAGATAGCAGCATCAAAAGTGGTCAGTGAAAAGTTGAATAGAAGAAGGAAGTATCCTAAAGATCAGAAAGAAGGAGGCAGTTTGGCCAATGTGAGTTAATGCTTGTTCCTTCTAAGCTCATATGATAAGTCCACATTTGATTGTAATGTAAAACTAGATGTCAGAGGGAACCATGTGAATTTCCATGAGGGATAACAACCTTCTCCATGTTTGTTGCCTTTGTCTCCATAACAGGCTTGTCCTGGTGAAAGGATAAGAGGTGTATGGCAAGACTATAAAAGGAGGGGAAGAAATGGGGAGCCTGAGATTATGAGAAGTATAAAGGTGCTAGGCAAGGAGGTCATGGTGGAAAGAAGAGATGACGGGAAATGGTTGATAGTGAAATATAATATTGTGGGAATAGTACTAGGTAGTTTTTTATGGACATAACAATATGGAGAGATTTTTAGAAAACACTTATCCTGTGTAAGAGTGCTTAGTGAAATCTGTAGAAGAGTTCTGGTGCGTAGAGACTATATACTGGTATTTACTATGGAACTGGATAGATTATATGGAAGCAGGGAATTCCATGTACATTGCAGGAAGTAGATAATGGGTGATGTGTTAAGATGTATGCAGGATAAAGAGTGGTGAATAGAATATCTATATAACTATATATCTATCCATCTATATAAAAATTATATATATATATATATATATATATATATATATATATATATATATATATATATATATATATATATATATATATATATATATATATATATATATATATATATATATATTTTTTTTTTTTTTTTTCTAGGAATCTGGGAATCCAAGTTAGTAGGCTGGGATGATGTGCAGGTGATAAAGAAACAGGAAGAGAGGTCCTGAATGAGAGAGCTGAGCAGAGATGATTTGCAGATGCAACACATATATTTATTTACCTCATCTTGGTGGGGGGGGTCTCAATATAACTGAGAAGTGGTTGTGGTACCCTTGAAGATGGGCACAACCAGGTGGTATGGAATGGATGTAGACAATTGTGCAGGATGTGGTAAGAAATGGGAAAGGGAAAAGGGAAAAAATGTGCATTTTGTGGTGGAATACTAAAGCCTGGGAGAGGTAAGACAATGCATGAAATACAGAAGAAAGGAAAGTATTGCAGAGATAAAATTATTGATATTGAGTGACAGATGAGGACACGGCCAGTTGGGGAGAGTATAAATGAGTCATAGGGGTGCACTGTATTATCAAAGGGAAAATGTAATGAATTACAGACCTCTAAGGCAGATATGCAACTAGACAGAAAAGGGCACTATGATAGCAGAGAGGAAAAGCAGACAGTAATAAGCTGGTATGCAAACTGAAGTTGAAGAGGTTGGAGGGGATTAAACAAGGACATCAAGTTGTAGGTAGGGAATTGGTATTTCATTCTTAGAAAATGTTTAAGACAAGCAAAACCTCTCACTTATTACCTTTCTCTGCATACAAGTGACATAATTTCCCCTCCTCTCTGCCTCTTTACAAATGACAGGCTCTCACTCTACTCAGCTTTTTCCTCATTTCGTAATTCAGAAACTACCATGGCCTCATACTATATCTTAGCTGTACTACTATTTACATTACAACAAAACTATTAATAACTGTGTACATAGAGATATGCCATAATAACGTATATAAATCTATATTACTCTTACGAATTGTGATCCATAGACATGGAAACATCATGAACAATATATAAAACTGCATTACCCCTGTGAATTGCTAGCAATGTGCATTACATGAAACATTACATTTCTGCAACTCTGCGAGACAATAATTTTACCATATACCTCCTCTTACTATGTATACCATCTATTACTATGAGATGTAACCTGATTCTCTCACATTAATTACAAAATTATCTATACTATAGTTTATGAGATGTAAACTAACTCTTCTTCAATCTTTTCAAAATTATCTAAAATACATTTAATTATCTCTGTAACAAATTGTGCAATTTAGCCAATGTGGTTTTAAAGTGTCTGTGAACCAGTACATTTACCCAATTAACAAAGACAAAAATAAAAAAATAAAAGTAAACTAAGCATTTAAGAGTTTTACCTAGGTTTATGTGAGAACAAGAAAGGCAGTGGAGTTGGTAAATGGCTGGAGCAGGAGAAGAGTGGTACAGAGAAATGAGAACAGGACTATGTTTGGCAAACAGTAAGTATGTCCAAAACAGTGGAAACTGTCCTTATGCTACAAGGGGGGGACTTGCAGGCCACATTGCCTTTACTAGCTTTGGGGTTTGGAGAAGGAGTGAGATTCTATAATATTTGCTTTAGTAGGGATTTTATGGTAGTGACCTTCTGGAATCATTGTGTAATTCATCAGTCTTCCTATTGCTAAAGCATAAATAGGGCTACATAAGATATGGTCACCCTCAGTTCACATCACCCATGAATGCAGATGCTAGTGTATCTGATTGGATCTTATTAGAGGATTTGGGAAGATAACAAAGGGATTATAGCACGTGGGGCAAGTTGTACCATGTCCTACAGTTACCGGGCAAGATGGATTTGTACAGAATTGTACATCAGCCAGAATGGCTAACTGTAGTAGAATTTATTGTCTATATAGAAAGGAAACAGGTTTCTGAATATAGCATGATGTAATTTGATAACAGGAAAGTGTATCTTTCATTAAAGTAGGATTACATAGTTAAATGTATACAAGGTGTGGGTGTAGAGGGCATATTAATGTGGCATTCGGCTCTCTATATAACAATATGGGTCTATCAACACTGACAAATGGAGAAATGTCTGAAGGATAAGAATATACAGAAGGGTCAGGCAGGGATACCTCTTTCCTTGTTAATTCTTATTCAGCTTTTGTAGCCTGGCACATAGAGTCACGGACTATTTTTGTTTAGCAGTGATGAGTCGTGGTTGTCTTTCAATTTATTTGTATATGACTCCATGCTTATCTTGAATGACCTGGAAGATTATTGCCTCTAGTGTTGGAAACATTTAATGAATCTGGGATAGTACATGAAATATCCATGCACATTTTCAAACTCATGATTGTGCATAGTGTTAAATAAAAACTATTGTCTTATGATTATTCTTCACAAAATGCATACTAACTTGAAGTTTCTTCACAAATAAAGTCAAATAACATGTTTATAATATGTTTATGCTGAAAATATAGTGTAATATATATGCATGATTATACAAAATGCAGTTTTACATAAGTTGTAGCTTTATATTTCAAATGCTGTGCAATTGCATTCTCTTCTCATTATATTATAGTGTACTGACAGAAAATTGAAGGCTAAGTAAGTGCTGAAGGAGTTAAGGGATGCTACTATGTTCAAAAGAGTCTGGTTTCAGAATGTAATGGAGGGAGGAAAGAAAACAATGTGCCAATAATATTTTGTAAGCTCTGGCCTTCTCAGGCTGGGAAATGAGTCGTAACAAGGTAGTGTGTCCTGGTACTAAATGTTGCAAGGTTGACTGACAGATTCTTAGACTGGGTGGTCTATGCAAGAAAAAAAAAAAACACATTTGTCAATCAAGTGTTCACGTGAAGCTATAAGCAAGAAGTACAAGGGCACAGATTATTTTAAAATTGTATGATGTCTTTAAGGAGGGAGAAAAGGACCTGTACCAATTGGCTAGACAGAGGGACCGAGCTAGGAAAGATGTGCAGCAGGTAAAGGTGATAAAGGATAATGAGGGAAACATACTCACAAGTGAGGAGAGTGCATTCAGCAGATGGAAAGAGTACTTTGAGGGGTTGATGAATGAAGAGAATGAGAGGGAGAGAAGGTTGGAGGATGTGGGGATAGTGAATCATGAAGTGCAATGGATTAGCAAGGAGGAAGTAAGGATAGCTATGAAGAGGATTAAGAATGGAAAGACTGTTGGTCCAGATGACATACCTGTGGAAGCATGGAGGTGTTTAGGTGAAATGGCAGTGGAGTTTTTAACCAGATTGTTTAATGAAATCTTGGAAAGTGAGAGGATGCCTGAGGAATGGAGAAAAAGTGTTTTGGTACCGATTTTTAAGAATAAGGGTGATGTGCAGAGCTGTAGTAACTACAGAGGGATTAAATTGATCAGTCGCAGCAAGAAGTTATGGGAAAGAGTAGTGGAAGCTAGGTTAAGAAGGGATGTGATGATTATTGATCAGCAGTATGGTTTCATGCCGGGAAAGAGCACTACAGATGTGATGTTTGCTCTGAGAGTGTTGATGGAGAAGTGCAGAGAAGGTCTGAATGAGTTGCATTGTGTTTTTGTAGACTTAGAGAAAGCATATGACAGGCTGCCTAGAGAGGGGTTGTGGTATTGTATGAGGAAGCCAGGCATGTCAGAGAAATATGTAAGAGTGGTACAGGATTTGTACGAGGGTAGTGTGACAATGGTGAGGTCTGCTGTGGGAGTGACGGATGCGTTTAAGCTGGAGGTGGAGTTACATCAAGGATCAGCTCTGAGCCCTTTCTTATTTGCAATGGTGATGGACAGGTTGACAGACAAAAGCAGACAGGAGTCCCCGTGGACTATGATGTTTGCAGATGACATTGTGTTCTGTAGTGAGAGTAGGAAACAGGTGGAGGAGACCCTGGAGAGATGGAGATATGCTCTAGAGAGGAGAGGAATGAAGGTCAGCAGGACTAAAACAGACTATATGTGTGTGAATGAGAGGGAGGATAGAGGAATGGTGAGGTTGCAGGGAGTAGAGCTGGCAAAGGTGGATGAGTTTAAATACTTGGGATCAATAGTTCAGATTAACGGTGAGTGTGGAAGAGAGGTGATGAAGAGAGTACAGGCAGGATGGAGTGGGTGGAGAAGAGTGTCAGGAGTGATTTATGATAGACGAGTACCAGTAAGAGTGAAAGGGAAGGTCTACAAGAGGGTAGTAAGACCAGCTATGTTATATGGGTTGGAGACAGTGTTAATGATAAAAAGGCAGGAGTTTGAGCTGGATGTGGCAGAGTTAAAGATGTTAAGATTTGCAATGGGTGTGACGAGGGTGGACAGGACTAGGAATCAGTATATTAGAGGGTCAGTTGGAAGGTTTGGAGACAAAGCCAGAGAGGCAAGATTACATTGGTATGGACATGTGCTGAAGAGGGATGCTGAGTATATTGGGAAAAAGATGCTAAGGATGAAGCTACCAGGTAACAAGAAAAGAGGAAGGCCTAAGATAAGGTTTATGGATGTGGTGAGAGAGGACATGCAGGTGGTTGATGTGAAAGAGCAAGATGCAGAAGACAGGAAGACATGGAAACATATGATCCGCTGTGGTGACCACTAACAGGAACAGCCAAAAGAAGAAGATGATGATGATGATGATGATGACATGTTTAAAACTATGTTACATCAAAGCATGCATGAAATTTATAAGAAAACGTATATGTACATAGTATTATTATTCTTTGTTTTGAGACTGATTAGAAATTTTATAAAGGCAGTCTCCCAGAGCTGTTTATGGAATAAACCAGTACTTTGCACATCCTGAAGCATTACGTTTCACTCAAGACTAAAAAGGTAAAACTCTTTGTTATTTTTTGTTGCAATTTAACATTTGGTGCCGTTACATAGACCTACACTTTAGTATTGCTGCAGGGCAGTGTGGAATAAATTACAAGGACCTAGTACAGAAAGCTCTTCTGTGAATTTCATATTGTTTTGTAAGGAGTAGTCAGAGATTTGGATACTTAACTATTCATGGTGTGAAAACATACTAGACTAGAAATGGGGAAAATGGATTTGTTGAAAACGTTTTTCTTCCGCTCTTGTTTAGAACATTGCAGTTAAAAGAAAAAGTGGAGAGGTGTTTATTGTTTTGCTGAATAACTGGATTTGCTTCTTAGGTATATGGTGTTTATTGTTTTATTGAATGACAGAAATGTCTTTGTTAGGTATATGTAAAGTAATAGTGGGAGGACCCCACAGCAAATACGACAAAGTGTATTAATGTGCATGTACATACAACAAAAAGGAAGAATTACCACTACGAGGTGCCTTGTGTTGAGGGCGGTTCCCTCAGCACTAAAGGTAAGAGGCATGAGAGATGTTTTGTGTTGTTTAATGTATGTCTGATGTTTTGTGTTGTTTAATGTATGACTGATGTTTTATGCTGTTTAATGTATGACTAAAGAGACAGAGAGAAAATAAAGTTAAAGTTAAATTAAATTAATGAGCTTACGCCATGTTGGGACATAGGTGTGTGTGTGTGTGTGTGTGTGTGTGTGTGTGTGTGTGTGTGTGTGTGTGTGTGTGTGTGTGTGTGTGTGTGTGTGTGTGTGTGAGCTGTTAAATCAAGTTCATGAGTCTATAGCATGTTGGGACATAGGTGTGTGTGCTAGTAAATCATGTTTATGAGCACATAGCATGTTGGGACATAGGTCCCTACCCTTCCCTCCCTGAATGGTGTGTGAATTGATGTAGTATTTTTTTTCCTGAACTACTAGGATTGAGGATCTACAAGGTAAGTCTTAACAGGAAAAATGAGAGCAAAGTTAATCAAGCGTGATCAAATCCCTGTAAAGGAAACATCTACATATATTATGTATCATAATTATGACAAAAAAGTTGTAAGTATTTGAATGAGTGGTTTCAGTTTAAAATTGCTCTGGTGAAGTGTTTCCATTAAATGCAACTTACAGTAAGAATAAATCAGAGAATTTGAAGGGTATTTAGGGTATACTAATGTTCTTAAAAGGGAAAAGGAGTCAGCATTAAAGGGATTACATGATGTTAATAAGAAGTTGCTACAACAGGTAAAAGAGGTCAAGAAGGCAGTACAGACCAGTAAAGAAGGATGTGTTTATCGTCTTATGGCAGGCTTGGAGAAAAAAACAGGGGATGGCCAGAAAGCAGAGACTTCCAAAGAGGATGATAATCCTCCAGTAGCTACTGCACCCCACCCCCATATGTACCGGTGTATGTTTGGCCCCTGTACAAGATTCTACTGTGTCTCAGACCCCTGCATTTTTGATAACTGTCCAGTGGACAGCAGGTCAGTGTGGCACTGTTACATCTCACCCTAGTTCCCCTGTTTAACCCTCATCTTCAGAACAGGCATCTGCAGTCAAAACGTTTTTTTCCTTCTTCTTCCTATCATTCCCGACAAGTTTCCACCTTTCCAACAGGAGCGCTATTATCTGGCACTCCTGTGTGCTCACATGATATGGTATGACAAGAATCTATTGCCTCTGGAGAGGATCTTTTGGCCCCTCTTAGGAAAAAAATCAGTGGCTAATGCTGATTTGCATACTATAGCTAAAAGTTTTATAAGTACTGAAAAATACATTAATGTTTAAGGATGAATTAAAAACTATAATAGAATGTTACAACCCTACTTTGACAAATTTAAACCAGCTGTTTCAAGTAGTTACTTCAAATGAAATAAGAAAATAGTTACTCGAGAAAGCTGAAATAACAGTTTTACTATCACAAGGAAATGAACTAATAGACAAGAGCATAGCATTGTTAAATAAAACTACAAACGTTTGTCAAGTAAGAATAGATTGGTCTGAGATACAGGCATGTAAGCAAAATAAAGAGAAAGCCCCTGCATATTATTTGAGTAATTTTAAAGCAGCATTTGCTGGACATTCAAAAATACTAGACCCAAATAAAAGCTAAACCAGCTATTGCAGCTGCTTTTCTGCAGGGTTTGCAAGTCCCTGTACAAAATCAAATAAAGCAAGTGCTTATAGACTGGCAGGGAAAGGACTTGCAGTCCTTATTAAGTGCTGCAAATCACTGACTATGTCAGGGTAATAAAACAAAAATTAATCTTGATCCTTTGGTGCCAATAGATCAAAAGGGACCCTATATTAACGTAAAATAAATTTGAAGAAAATTCCTTTCCTGGTGGACACTTGAGCCAGTACATCTATATTAAAAGTTATCTCAGATAGTGAAATACCAGTATCAAAAAATAAAGTAAAGGTAGTTTGGGTAACAAATGCTACTGCTACATATCATGTTTCAAAACGTATACCTATTTCTTTAAAACAAGTTAAAAAAAGGCATTCCATGCTCTTGAGTACTACTGCACCGATAAATTTGCTAGAGATAGACCTGTTATGCAAACTGGGATGGACTATTTATTGCACACCAAAAGGGGTGTATTTGGATGTTCCAACAAAATCAGAGGGGAAAGTATTAGTAGTCTTAGCAGAAGCTGAGGAACAGCCTTTTGAAGGCATACAGACAACTGAAAAAATGCTGCAGCAGGTACCTGCTAACTTATGGCCCAAGGGCTAAACATGCTAATGAAGTAGGTATATTAAAACCTGCAGAACCAATAAAAATAAAATGAAATCTGTCAAAACCCCTTTCTAGAGTTCTACAGTATCCACTGAAGCCAGAAGTAGAGCAGGGTATCAAACCTGTAATTCATTCCTTGATACAGCAAGGTACCAGCTAAAAGCCCTTGTAATACTTGTATTCTGCCTGTGAAAAAGCCAGAAAAAGATACTTATATGTTTGTGCAAGATTTGAGGGCTGTAAACAATTCAGTATTATACCATGACCCCCCATTAATATTCCAAAACGTGCACACTGACTGGCCAGCGTGCACGTTGTAAATCGACTTATACTAATGGAAAAAGGTTTGGTCGCCCGGACTTTTTCCATTAGTATAAGTCTCTTTTAAAACACTGTCTCGCTATGTTAAAAGAGTTTAACATAGCGACACAGGTTGAAAAAAAGCAACGGAGATCTCCGTTGCTTTTTTTAAAGCTGTCTCGCTATGTTAAACTCCTTTAACATAGCGACACAGTGTGTAAAAAGCAACAGAGATCTTGCTTTCTCCGTTGCTTTTTTTTAAAACCTGTCTCACTATATTAAATGAGTTTAACATAGCGAGACAGCTTTAAAATAAGCAAATGAGATCTCTGTTGCTTATTTTAAAGCTGTCTCGCTATGTTAAACCCATTTAACATAGTGAGACAGGTTTTAAAAAAAATGGAGAAAGCAAGATCTCTGTTGCTTTATTTCGCTATGTTAAATGGGTTTAACATAGCGAGACAGCTTTAAAATAAGCAACGGACATCTCCATTGCTTATTTTAAAGCTGTCTCGCTATGTTAAACCCATTTAACATAGCGAAACAATAAAAAAGCAACGGAGATCTTGCTTTTTCCGTTGCTTTTGGCCACAGCTCTGATGTACTGTGTAGGCATGCACAGTACATCAGAACTGCTGCGGATACCAGACAGCTGAGGAAGGGCAGCAAAGAGGCATTATACAATGCCATTATTTAAGAAAAGTAATTATTTCTTTTCTTAAATAATGTCATAGTATAATAGCAATAACCCACTTCTGGGTGTGGTAATGCGGATTTACCCACGGTTGTCTTTGTTTGGTCCTGGGCTTCGGGACCAAACCACGCCAACCGTGGGTAAATCCTGCATTACCCACACCCAGGCATGGGTTATTGCTATATTATTAGCTTTTCCTGTTGTTCCAGATCCAGCAACAATACTCAGTTGCATACCACCTACAGAAAAACATATACATATTTTGTGGGTGTGTAATAGATCCACATTCAGCATTCTCTTCTATACCTATCCACCCTGAAAGTCAGTTTCTGTTTGGTGGTTACTTATTAGAGACAGCATTATACCTTATCATGGTTGCCTTAAGGATAGATTGAATCTCCTTCATTATTTTCTCAAATTCTGAAAAATAAATTTGGAAGATGTGACATTTCCAGGTGTGTGTGTGTTTATCTAATATGTAAATGATTTACTAATAGCATCTTATTCTTTTCACTAGTGTTAGCAGGATACCCTACATCTTTTAACTCTCCTTGCAGAAAAAGGACACAAGGTGTCAAAAGAAAAGTTACAGCTGTGGTTATATCTTGATCATTTAATATCTCAGGGTAGGATCTTATAGTAGCTGTCACTCACTCTGTATCATCTCTCTTACTTAAAATGAAAACTCAACCCCTCTTGACTGCATGTCTAACTTAATTTGAATGTACACTTCTTTCTGATCCATCAATTGCTCTAATATGCTGCTCTATTCTAAACTGCATCTTTGTTACCTACTGCTGAGGATGGTGAAGAGCAAGATTGTGTGTGTTTGACTAATTATCTGCTTTTTCCTAGGAAGGATTTAAAGGACACTCCTATATACAATGCTGAATTAAATCTATTTCTGGATGGTGCCTGTGGAAGAGTTTGAAACAAAAATTTGGTCTGTCTGCACCAGTAATTATATTTTGCTTTAACAAACATTAGAGGCTCTTTGATTAAGTTGTAAAATTATTTTGTGCAAATTTTCATGTAATGTTATTGCAAGACTCTAACAGTGACTATGTGTTTGATTTCAAGAGAGTATCAGCTTTCCAAGTTAAAGCATCACAGGAAAAGGTTCAGAAGTGGCTCAAGGATGGATGTTGTAAATCCGCTGATGGGTTATGCCAACATCCAGACGGCTGACTTTTGGGGCCTGCCTCCTTGCTACCTTACCTGGTAAAGTCATATCATTTACCAGCCCATGCAGGTAAAAAAGCTTTATTTAATCAAATTACCTGAAGATGGTATGCCTCTCATGTCTTCTATTTGATAATTCAGTATGTTAATAACTGTGCTATATACTTAGAACATAATGCTAGCATAAATGCAAACATTATGGCTGCATGCTTACCTCCACCTTTGAGACCTTTTGTTAATGTGCAGCTGGACTTTGTACAAATGCCAAAAAGTACATCATTTACAATATGTATTAGTAGTGGTTTGTATGTTTTCTGTATGGGTGGAAGCTTACTCATGTCACAAAGCACATTCTGTAAATTTGGTGTACCTTGTACTATCAATAGTGACCAGAAAACTCATTTTAATTCCCTGACTAGAGAGCCATGCAAGATTTTTTTTTTCTAAATTGAGAATTCACTGTCCCAACCATCCACAGTCATTTGGATTAGTAGAGATGGCTAATAGGATCCTTAAAATAAGATTTAAAATATTTGTGCTTAAACAAGCTTTAAATTGTCAGAGGCACTTCTCTTAGAATCAATGAGTATGAAAAGTATGTTAAATACTACAAGAAGACTGAGTCTCTATGATATACTAATGTTAAAATCTTTCAGAAAAAGAACTGTTGAGTCCGAAGTGGAAAGGCCCTTTTCAGGTGCTTTTAATGACATTGACTGCTGTATGCTGCACAGGACTGCCAACCCAAATTCAATCTTCTCACTGTAAGAAGACCTGCTATGTGGAGACCCCTGACAAATCACCATTACCAGCAAAGGAAGATCAAAATGCAAGAGATGTATCATATGTCCCTTTAAAAAAATAATTAAAAAATTAATAAAAAATCAATACAAACAGCAATTCATGATGAATCATGTAACAACAGATACTTTTGCTTTGCTTTTGTTACTGTTTCCTTTTATAAACTGGTCAAGAGAAAATAGTTTCCTGTTGGTTCTTCGGCAATATACTATAAACTTAAATGTGACAGACTTTTGGGTGCATTCACATATACCTCATCATTCTAGGGGAGGGATTCCAATAATTCCAATCCTTGCATTACAGGTGACATTTAAAAAGGATCTTAGTGACCCTAATCTAACTTGGTGTAATGTGACTAATTTTTCAAAGGTTGTGTCTGTTCAGCTTGCAACCACAAATTGATGAGACACATCCTATGCCAAAAGTGGAACTGTACCAGTGGGAACCAGCAAATGTAATGACACTAGACATAAAAGTGTGTTAAACTGGTGACACTTAAAACATTTTGACTGGGGGCATGACATGGACATGATAGAGGATTGTAACTACATTTGTGGTGATCATGCCTACCCCTGGTTGCCTACATACTGGTCTAAATGTTATTTTGTGGGCTATATTTCTCCTGCTATTCAACATTTTGAGAACTCTCCAGTAGGCAGACTGAAAAATAAGTGGGCAATTTACTGGGCAGAGCAAGTATTTTCAGCTTTTTTTCCTGGGTATAGAGTGTAAAGGACAATGCTCAAAATCACCATGCTTGCTCAAATTCTTCAGGCGGTATCAAATTATACTTCACATCACATCAGAATGGCAGATCAAAAAAATGATTAAAATTAAACTGTGGTGTTACAAAATTGGTTGGCACTTGACATAATGCTTGCTGCCAAAGGAGGGTCATGTGCCCTCATAGAAAGTTGTCATTGGTCTTATATCAGTGAATATCATGACAAAAAAAAAAAAGCTGGCCAATTTTATGGAGCAGAGGGCCAAGGACCTAGACAGCACATCTAAACAGTGGGCACGTTTTGATTGGTAGGGCAGTGTATTTGGTAGCCTGAAAACTAGTATATTACAAGGTATCATTACCATAATTGGTATTATTCTTTTAATTGTTTTAATATTTTCTGTTCTAAAACCTGTAATTGCGAAATACTTAACCTCAAGTGCACATAAAATGCCATTTTTAAAAATATCTGATAATGAACTTAAGGTAAATAAAAATTCAATCACTGTAAATGATGAACACTATGATGCTGAAGCATATTTTATGAAATTAAGAAGACTCAGAATGTAACTGTGTGTTGTATGACACTTGTTGTGTCTTTTGGCTTTTCACGGTTAGGGGACGCCACAGCAGACCTCCGGTCCGCTAATGATTGGCAGTAGATTTTTATGTGCCGAGTTGCCGGCCCTGACGCACAACCTTCAACGAAGGTAGGCCCATTCATGCATGTCTCCACACAGAAGGCGCACTAGCTGAGAATCGAACAGGACAACATCTTACTGTGAGGCGACAACGCTACCGCAGCAACACCACCGCAGATGTGTGTTGTGTGACACTAATATTGTCAAATGGGGATATCTGTTATGGAAAAATATATTGTCCCATGATTATTCTTCACAAAATGCATATTAACTTGAAGTTTATTCACAAGTGAAGTCAAATAAAATGTTTATAATATGTTTATGTTGAAAATATAGTGTAATATATATGCATGATTATACAAAATACAGTTGTACATAGGTTGAAGCTTTATATTTCAAATACCTTGCAAGTACACTCTCTTCTCATTATGATATTATAGTGTACTGACAGAAAATTGAAGGCAAAGTAAGTGCTGAAGGAGTTAAGAGATGTTACTATGTTCAAAAGAGTCTGGTTTCAGAATGTAATGGAGGGAGGAAAGAAAACAATGTGCCAATAATCTTTTGTAAGCTCTGGCCTTCTCAGGCTGGGAAATGAGTCGTAACAAGGATGTCTGTAAAAGATAGTGTGTACTAGTACTAAATGTTAAAGCTGAAGGACAGATTCCTAGACCAGGTGGTCTATGCTTTAAAAACACATTTGTCAAGTGTTCATGTGAAGCTCTAAGCAAGAAGCACAATGGCGCAAATTATTTTAAATTTGTATGATTTGTTAAAAGCTATGTTATAAACAGGTCCAAAATGTGCTACTGGGGTATGGCTCCAGAGTCAAAGAAAAAACTAAGTATATAGAAGCTCTCCACAGTAAGGGTGTGTTTCCTATTGTATTGTATGCACCTGATGAAGCTATGTGTGAAAGCGCTTGTGCTTGAATAAAGGCAGTACTGTGGAGAGCTTCTATATACTTCGTTTTTTCTTTGACTCTGGAGCCATACCCCAGTAGCACATTTTGGACCTGTTTGTCGTTTGCTTTTTTCTGCTGGGGTGTCTGCAGTTTCGTGGGTTTTGCTTTTGAATTTAAAAGCTATGTTATGTCAAAGTTCTGTATGCATGAAATTGATAAGAAAATGTAGCATTATTATTTTTTTATTTGAGACTGATCTGAAATTTTGTGAAGGCAGTCTCCCTGTGCTGTTTATGGAATATACCAGTACATTGCACATCCAGTAACATTATTCTTGACTCAAGACTAAATATGCAAAACTCTTTGTTATTTATTTATTGCACTTAAATTATAGGGATTGACTGTAGTGATTAACTGAGGTGAATGTTGAATGTAGTTATAAATAGTCTGAAGGATTTGTAACTTAAAGTATATATAATCTTAAGCAGGCTAGACAGATTGGTTTGACAGGTAGGTCTGAAGTGACTTATGGCACTGTGGTGAATTCTTTAAGTGTAAACGTTATTTGTTCAGACATATGTGATTAGAATCCTGATAGTGCCAGTACTGATTTATCTGACTTGGTTTTAAGGTTACTTATGGGAGATAGGTGCTGCTGATGGAGTTACTTGAATGAGGTTAAATTAAATATTGTATATTGAATGGAAAAGGCTGGCATGAATTACAGAGTGGTGTGGACATGTATGCTTGCAGTAATGGAAGGAAGGAGAGGAACGAAGACCAGTAAAAAGATGGACGTCAGATGGTGTGAATACGCTGTGGGACCTGGATGAGTAAGCTAAGGCTGTAGAATCATTGACCTTTGGGAAGATGTGTGGAAAGGTCACGTTGCCATGAAGGATTGGTTCCTCTATTCATGGCTGAAGATGGTGTGGGAAAATATAGTTAACAAAGTGCCAATATTTGCCAACTAAGTGATTGGGGACAATATTGAATCAATGAAGGATTTATAGTCAGATGACTATGGGCAGAGTAATGAGTGTACCGATAAGCCATGCTTGTTTGCGATACATGTAAATCAAAAGTTGTGAAGTAGAGACAAGTATATTTGGTGGGATGGATTAAAAGGAAAATTATAAACTATAAGAAAGTTAACAGATGGGAATGACTGGTGGACATCAGATTCAGTGCATGTTTTTTAAAGTTCAAGTAGGGTTTGAGAGGGAGAAGGGTGGAAAGTGTACAGGGCTACTAAAATAAACAGTATTTGTAGATGTGGTTATGAGAGTAGCAAAAGGGAAAGAAAAGGCAGAGAAGTGTGATAAAGAGAAAGTTGACAATAGGGTAACAAATGGCCATCTTGGGTGAGAGAAAGTGTGTGTGTGTGATAAATAAGTCCCACAGGAAGAATGTAGTGTGTAGTACTGAGTGGATATCGAGATCCAACTGCATGATGAAACAGGGAACAGGTCTATGTGAATTTTGAGTGGGTATGATTGAATGAATGCTTGAAGAAGGAGTAAGCCAGTCACATATCTAGGACTCAGGAAAAGTACAATGGTCAGTAGAGATCTCCTCCCCCTCCATTTACATGATCTGTCCAAGAGCAAGCCATCCTCACCCCAATCAGCCCCTGTATTTCTTCTAGCAGGGTATGAGCCATGTCCATTAGTTCCTTATATGAGTACGTGCTTATAGACATTTGTTTCCTAACTGGGGCAGCAGCCTGATCAGTTCAGCTCTTTGGAGGTCAGAGTTGTGCTTAAGGAATGGTCATTCTGTGGTCATGTGGTCTGGTCCCTAAATTTCCCTGTCAGCACAGTTGCAACTTTTGCAATTTCTTGCTAAATAAGAGTAACACATGGGTGCAACCATAGGTGGTCCTCCCAGTAGGTGAAGCTACCCACAATGTAAGCATGATTGTCCAACCTTGCAAGGCAATCAACCACACATCAACCCCAGAAAAGCCATGACCACCATCTGCATGGCAACTTCAACACACACAGCATTACCCACTAACATGGCTTGGATCATCTGGGTTATATAGAGCTTTATCCATCTGTGTCAATGGGGCAGGCAGACAGTGGTGATGCAGTCTCATTTCATCATCATATCAAAAGACTTTTTTACCGTGAGGAATTATTTTCTGCACTCTGTTTAGCTGTTAACTCCTTCTGTCTCTGTTCCAGTTTTACTCCCCCCCACTTCAATACTTGTTGCTACAATATACAACACACAAACCTCACAAGCTTAGAATATAAGAAAGCTGCATCTTCATGTCTGTATAAGCATATTGACACTTTATATCTGTTTCACTATATTTCTTCTGATGTTTTGTATTTTATACCACTAACTCCATAGCCCTCTTAAATATCATTATAGTCTTCAATTCATGCAGCATTTTGCTAAAACATGCCTTCCTAGTTTTGCATAAAAGGGCAGTGACTAAAAATATCAATTAATTTGTTCTTGTTGTCTGCCAGTCCAAGGGTGTATATGAATAAAGCCCTGATTACAGCCCAGGTGATCTAAGATTGCCTGGCATGTGAGTTCTTGACAGCACAGGACTGGCAGATAAGTGTGTCTATATTAGGAAGGGAAGGAGGGACCATGTTGAATGTTTTTACATAGAAGGTATCAGACTGAGTAGGCAGAAGAACAGAAGAATGCATGGCAGCTTTATTGACCCCAGGTGGGATACATGGTCAAAGCTACTCATTATTTCAAAACCAAACCTCATATGGTGATATCAGCATGCACTTCCCTCTAGTATTGGCTCTGCTAACAGTTTTATGGATTTATCAGCACTATCACATTCTCTTTTCTTCCTATATACCATCCAAACATCAACTCTATTTTCTTTTTTTTTTCAATTGTCTTTTTCCCTCCTCCTTTATTCTTTATAACCTTTTTATTATTTATTTCCCATTACCTCATAATTTCTACTTGAGAGTGGAGAACTGTTCTTGAATATCTTGTCCTCTTTCTCATTTTTATATTATTTTCTTCTGGGTTTATTGAAGAGATGATGTTGACCGCAACTTTTATGGAACTTATGTTCCATTTGCTCACTAATGTTCAATTATCTGTAATTTTGTTTTCCTCTCTCATGTCCTCTCTCTCACTCTTCCTTAATTCTTTGCTACCTTTCCATTTTATTTTTTCTTAACCTCATCAGCAGAAATTTTTTACTTTTTGTACACCAGTCAATTTAACACTGTGTCTTTCCTACTGATAATGAATTTATCAACTTTTTTCTGTATTTTTCCTTTTGTAAAAGAGCTTTACTTACACTATACTCATTTGTCTTTTCCCAGTTAGGGGTCACCACAGCAGAACTCCAGTCTGCTAATGATTGGCAGTAGATTTTTATGGTGCCGAGTTGCCAGACCGACATCCAACCTTCAGCGAAGGCACACCCATTCACACATGTCTTTCAGAGGCCACTCGACTGCAGGTAGAACATGCAGACTCCACACAAAAGGTACTCCAGCCGAGAATTGAACAGGAAAACCTCTTGCTGTGAGGCAACAATGCTACCGCTGTACCACCGCAACACTTTTACTTAACCACAAATATTTCTCCAAATTGTTTCCATATGATGCAATTTCACCTCTTGATATTACCAGACAATTATTCTCTGAAGACTGCTTTAGTCTACAGGTGAAAAAAATGGATGGGAAATATATCTTCTTGTTTTACATTCAGCTTTCCATATAGCACTATACAATTTTAAACTGTCGGCCTTTCAATACCCAGAAACCATTTAAATCTTTAAACCAGGGGAACTTTTCAGTTGTTTGTCTAGTTGATAGGTTAAATTGTAGGAATGTAATGCAGTGTGTTACATTGTTAAATTTAAAATATCAGCTGGACAAACAACTGAATATAGTTGTGCAGTTTAAACAGTCATGGTTTCTTCTCTTCAGCTTAAAACCTTTCTTGAGCTAAATCAAAAGAAAATGTTCACAGCTCCCTGGTCTTTTTCTTAAACACTTTCCCTAAGCAATGGAAACAGTGCTATGACAATTAGCTTTGAAACATCTTGGATTTTTTTTATGTGCTGGCTATCACGATGACAAAGACTTCGACAGAATCTGAAATCATCTATTTTTCTGTTGTCTCAAGATACAGACATCAATCACATGATCATAAGTTAAAAAATAACTTTAAAAGAAATGTGAAAATATTTTTATTGCACCCTTTAACTTGTAGTTGGTCCATTTAGGCATAGGCTTCATGTTGGCGTCTCCTGCTACAACAAATGGGATTAATGGTGGATCAGTACTGTTTGCGCACATCAATAGAGCTTAATGGTGGATTAGTGCTGTTTGTGCAGCTTTGCAATTATATGGCAAAACTGAAAGAATATCAAAAGAGAGGATTTATGAACATTTATATTTTATTAAGAAAACAGACAAAAGAGATGCATTAAGTAAGTATACAAAATCCATGTATGGGTTTAACAAATGTATTTTGTCATACTTTACCAGATAAGTAGAGATCAGATAGTGAGGCAATGGAAGATGATATCAGAAATTAAGGAGGTTGAATGGCAATGTATTTTAAATGCTTGCATGCCTTCAGGTTCAAATGAAAGTACTAATACCAAATGTGTTTTGTGCTGGCAGGTTGCTAGAATGTTATTACTTAAGAACAAAAACTTTTTTGTTATAAGTATTTGATATGAATAAGTATATACATTTTTGTGTGCTATTGATACACAACTGTTCCTGTTTTCTTTGAATATCAGATATTTTTTAAATGTATTAGTATGGTATTAAATGTTTTTAACTTGTGATCATCTGACTACTGTCTATATTTATACAGGTCAGGATGGTGAACGAATTCAAATTTTAATGAAGTCTTGATGTACAAGAGAAAAATGCTATATCATAAAGACAAAGTCACATATGTAAAATTTAAATAGAATCTTCCAAACACCACACCAGCTTTGGATATGAATACCAACAGAGTTTTGAAACCCAGACCTTGTTTCTTGTACTGGGTGGAACTGAGAAACCAGCGTGCCATTAAAAACTTAAGGATACTTCCACATAATAATGCCAGTTGCTACAGCGAACAGCAGGACACTGATGTTAAATTGCACTGCCACTTTTATCAGCTGTTCCAGAAAAAGTGCCTAAGTATAATCAAGGAAGCCGGCTTGTAGCCCTCAGTGCAAACCACTTGATTGATGTGCACTACAGAGAAATAATGCAACTTACTCAGTTGTCTCACTGACTGAAACCACAGTCTATGAAAGACAGGTGTGTTGAGAGCTAATAGATTTGGTACCTTCTTATTCTTCTTATCCTTCTCAAATTATTATTTTTTTTTTCGGCATCTTCTCACTGGGCTCCTGCTCATTAGCTCTCTTTATCTCCCTCCTGTCACCCTCTTTCTCTCTCTCTCTCTCTCTCTCTCTCCAGTCACTGTTTCTGAGCTTCCCCTCTTAACTTCTTTGGCAGACTACAGGCAACTTCACAGGTCTTTGGTTTAAGATCATTCAAGGTTGGTGTTTGGTCACTGGAATGACCTGGAAAACGTCTGTCAGAGACAAGACAGTCTTTGAACTTCTTTGTCTTTTTAATATACAGGGACGTTTTCAAAGTTTCAGTAACATAAATATTGCAGAAACAACTATACTATCCATGAAATTATTATGACTGATAAACCTGATACAAACCGGAAACAAACATTGCTTCTGTCCATTGTCTGCTAAACAATGTAATACTTGTCAACTGATTAAAACTCGACACAAGTCTAGAATAAATCTCATTAAATCTACACTTGACTAAATCTTAAAACTGTCACTCATGCTGATTCCACTGCTCTCTTATTCCTCCATTTTGAAGCACCATTTATGTAAGCTGTTAGTGTTTGCATTTCAGGGTACATTTTCTTTATTTGGTATATGCTTAACAATCTTCAGCTATCAGTGAAGAATGCACAATGCTATGTAAGAAGGGAACATTTGATACTGCTGAAAAGATTTAAAACAAATGTAATGTTTATAAAAGTGGTTCTGGATATAAACAGATGAAAAGTGGTAACTTACATTTATTTCCACATTTACAGTAGAAATAATGTTGTCTATGGGCTTGAATATCAAGTTTAACCTTTTGGCGCAACTGCATTAAATTGATATAGCTGACATTGTTTTGGTATTTGCAACAAATAAACAGTAAATAATTTAATTATGCATGCTTAGCTGTGCAGATTTCCTTTGTTTTTTTTTTTTGTATTTTATATTTAGTACTAGCTTACAGGTTGGTAGCAATGACACGATTTTAAAAGGAGTTACACAAACGAGTCTTTACATACTAGAAGACTGTCGAATTGAAGTAATATATTGTTTTGGCTTTTTAAAATAAAATTAATATAAAGTTCAGCAAGATATTTTTCTTCTTGTTGGCAAATTTCCAATAGACATTGGCCATTCGGCATAGGGAGAGAACATGTACTTTTGCCATCATTCGGTGCTGTTTGATACATAAACCAAGCACATGGAGGACTTTCAGCAGAGGAGGAAATGTCCAGCCATTTGCCTGTTTTTGTTCTTCATGATGGACCATTGGGGTTTTGGCCTCATTTACTGCATGATCACCCCACCCCCTCCTGAATGCAGGAGTCACAACCATAGGCACTAATATCTAACACTGGCATATCATAGCCCTTTCAAGATGAGGAACATCTATTGTAGAAGATAAGTCTGTTGTTCTTACATGGATGATTGTATTTTGTGCTTGGAAGAACACAAAACATTATATAAAACTAATGGCCATTCACTGGTTATTCATTAGCCACAGTATGTCCACTTCTACGTGTAGTATTGTGATACTTCTCATGTTATAAAAAAAAACATTGCATAGTGACATAGCAAGCAGGAGGAACACTGTAGGTGGTGTAAAGGATGATTGACTTTGAGTAGAACTTTTGGTACAGAGAAGTGAGGGTGAAAAAGCAAGTAGCAACAGGCAATGTCAAAATTAAAGCATGAATAATGCAACTGCCTGCCATCTGTTGACTTTGTAGTGCATTACATTCACAGTAATTGTTCTACAAAATATTCCATTTAGGTTCATAGGTTCATAGGAAGGTACTAGGCTATCTGCCCAAGGGCATTTATAAGCCTAGCTAGAGTGGTCAGCTATCGCCATCCCATTGATTAATTAACTGATCCTCTGTAAAGCAGAGCCAATGAAGTGAGCACAGGGGTGTATTTTCTGTTACCTATCCACTCATCAAGGTTTCTCTTGAAGAGTGTTAGTGAGGGGCTCTGCCTAATGTAGTTTGGAATTTTGTTCCAAAGCACGGGGAGTCTCTGTGACAGGAATCTATCCCTCCAGCATGTTCTATTTATTGTTTTGGTGAGGTTTAGCTCACTAGAGCGTGTGGCTCAAAGTGACTTGGATTTCTTTAGGTGGAGCATGTCCATCAATTCTGAGTTGGACATGGCTTTGTAAGTCAGGCAGAGATCACCTCTGAGTAAGTGATATGCCACTGAGTACAGCCGGAGTTTTTTCAGTCGGGCTGCATATGACATATGTTTGAGGCCAGTAATCCTCTTGGTGAGGTACTTTTGTGGTCTCTACAGCTGTTGGAAGGGTCTTGTAAGGTATATCCCAAATGGGACATTGTACTTTATGATGGGTCTGATGGGTGATGAGTAGAGGGGCACTATAACCTCTTTATTTCTAGATGCAAACCCTTTAGTAATTAGATGGGCCACATAGAAGGATTTCCTAACTACTTTGGCAATATGACTGTCAAAGGAGAGATTACTATCTACCTGGGTTCCCAGATCTCATATTGCTTCTTCTGTATTAAGGGGGCTGCCACCTATGTGGTAATTTGTGGGTGTTTTTTTTCCCAAATGGGATGACTATGCATTTTTTGGCATTTAGCTTGAGGCCATGACTTTGACACCAGGTGTCCGTCCCAGTAAGGCTCTTTTCGAGGATGTCCGTGTCAGCCGGAGAGTCAATTATGGCTCCCAGTTTGCAGTCATTGGCGAACTTGGTTAGCCATAGTCCTCTTGTGTTTGCTTGTACTTCAGAAAAGTATATGCCAAACAGTAGGGGTCCCAGGACCGAGCCTTGAGGGACACCACTTGTGACTGGTTTAGAGTCGGACCTGGAGCCCGCTATTCTTACCGTGTGTGTTCTGTCTGTAAGCCATTTAGCAACCCATCTCATGACGTAGGCATTTATGTTCAGGCTGGTGAGTTTCTCTGTAATACCTGAGTGTGGAATGGTGTCAAAAGCCTTGGCAAGCTCAAGGTAGTTGTTTTTAAAATAAATAAAAATCCTAATGTATGCACTCCATTTTTCTAATAGAATTATGTATCAAGCTTATAGTCAGTCAGTTTGGCTGTAAATAATCTCCCTTTGCATATAAGTGCCTTACCTCAGCTCTAGTCCTGCTGATCTTTTGAATAGCTTACTTCAATCAGTCATAGAGCTAATTATATGGCAGATAGACAATCACCTTCCATTATCAGTACACCATCCATTATGCTAGCAGCACGTTAATCAGATTTATTCATATACTTGAAGGTATTCCACTTCTTTTGTACTGAAAAATAAAGTAAATAATATTCAGATTGTGTATGATTCTGTGATAAGGAAAAAAAACAAGTAAGTGTACCAGTTGAACAATTCTTTCTCAGAGGGTGTAGTTTTACCTAACTTTGGACATTATCTTCAACCTATCAACTTGACTGGGTAGTTATGGATTACAAAGTTGTCCAAATGACTGAGGAAATAACTTACAAAAAAAAAAGAATGTGATAAGACACGATTCTTGCTTTTTTAAATAAGAACTTCTTCAGTGATAAAACATTTCAGAACAGTAGTCCATGTTTTTCTTCTCTTTTCAGTTGTCATTATTTTGTTCACTTTACTGATGTTCTGCTTCTTTGATTCGGTAAATTAAGTGCACACAGACATGAGGTGATCACAACGTTATTTCCCGCTGGTATCAATTAACCGCAGGCCTTTGCTTTTACTCTTTTCATCATTTAAAATTCAGATGTCACTTGTCACATCTGAGTAGTCTGGCTTACAGTACATTTAGGGTTTCTTGCTGATCATCTGAAAGTTGCAAAAAACATGCAAGAACTGACCTTCTATAAAATAATTCAGCCAGTTACAACTGGTAACACAGCAGCATCTTCATCCTAACTTGAAACTCATGCAATTCTTCAAACAATTCTTCTGCTGACTCTTTCAGATCTCCTAGTGTACTCTTACAAAGGTGACAATGCATTTTGAAAGTGGAGTCTACTGCTTAACGAAAGCATCGGACTTTGAAGTCACTTAAACAATCTGTTAAAGCTTGTCAGTTTTTTCATAGCAATGCATCTTCACAGATACTTTTTAAACCTAGCAAGATGAATATACATAACAGTAACAATAAGTTATTGTAACTTGGGGCTTGTATTGTATACCATGAGTTATGAATGATGTAAGGTATACAATTAAAGATTATAAACATTTTGCTAGGAATTCTCTACTACTTGTTTCCTGTTAAAAATGACAACATTCGATATTCATGTCTTCAAAAAGTGATTTATCTTCTTACACACACACATATCTATATCTATATATATATATACACACACACACACACACACACACACACACACACACACACACACACACACACACACACACACACACATATATATATATATATATATATATATATATATATATATATATAGACACACACACACACACACACACACACACACACACACACACACACACAGACACACACATACGCACACATATAAAAATACTTTTGGTTTACATCTAATGCTATTTAACTGTATGTGATATTATTTCTTTCAACTCTGTCTGCAACTAAGAATATATATATATATATATATATATATATATATATATATATATATATAGGGCCGGATTTACTAAGGCTTGCACAGAGTCTAAGAGTAGTGTAAGATGGCAGACAGCCAATATGTCTGCCGAGCGATCCAGCAACAGCCGGCAGGAGCTTGCATGAAATCTTCTAAAGCTACTCTTGCACAGACCATGTTATGTTATGCAAATTACCTCATTTGCTGCTGAAAGCTATGCAAATGAGGTAAATATGCGATCCAGGAAGCACTAACCTGTCCGTGGAAGAGTAGTGTTATTTGCAGAAACGTGCTGCGTTGGTAACGGAGTACCATTCTGCAAATAGCTAAACGGAGCTATGACAGCTCCAAATGAAGGATTCATCCAGTTGAGGAAGTATGCCAATGGCCAAATCTAAGGCCATTGGCAGTTTTATAGGCTGAAAATTAATAAAAATGAATTTTTATTTTTTTCCCAGATCTCCGATGTTTAAGCATAGCGCAGCGCCGCGCAAACGTGCGGCACTTTAAAACTGGAAAATAATTAAAAAATAGCCAAAAATAGGCATGTTTAATAAAAAGATTATTCTGCCATGCAGGTGAATGGCAGGCTGAAGACAACATGGTTACTGAGTAGTGGTTGCTAAGGGGGAAAGCTCAGTTTGAGAGATGTAACCAAGCATTAGTAGGCAATCCTATGCAAATGAGGATAAGGATAGTTAATCCCAATTTTCCCTGGTATGTGAGCCATGTCCCTAGAGTGTAAGTGTAGGAGTAGGGGAGTAGTAGAGTAGAAGATAAGTGACATCATGAGGGGGTATGTCTGAAAGACTGTAAGCTTATTGGAGCAGAGTGGCATGTGTTTGCCATGAGTTGCTCAGGATTGCAAGAGGCATGTCTACAGTTGTCCTAGCTGAAACCCAGAAACCAAAGGTGAATGCCGTGGATATATCTGAAATTTCTTGCAAACTTGCTTACACTGTGTGCACACGTGTGCTCGCCTGTAAGCCTGTGTAAGCCTGTGTGCACTCGTCTAAGCCTGTGTAAGTCAGTGTAAGCCTGTGTGCACACATGTGTACTTGCACAGATAGATCACACAAGATAAGAATTGTGGTCTCCTGTTCAAGATGGTAACAACTGCTGTCCTCCATGGCTCAGTCCTGGGAACCCTCCTGTATGGTGTATACTTTTCAGAAATACAGTCAAACACATGAGGGCTATGTTTAGCAAAGTTTTTGGATGACTGCAAAAAAGTTGTCATAATCAATGTTTGGGACAACACAGACATCATTAAAAAGGGTGTCAGTCAGACAGATGTGTTCAAAATTATGGCCTCGAGCTACAGTCATACAAATACCACTTAGGTGCCAACACCCTAAATATGGAGGTGATAACAAAGGATCTATGGACACATGTGGATAGTCATCTCTACTCCCAGAAACACATTCACAAAGTGGTCAGAAAATCATGCTATGTGTTCCCACAAACTGCCAAGGTCTTTGCATGTAGGTCAAAGGAGGTTCCCTCTACTCATCAGTAATCAGACAGTACCACAACACACTTGTGATGAATCTGCCTAGGCATCTTCAGCAGCTGGAAAGACCACTGAAGTACCTCAACAAGAGGATTACTGGCCTCAAACAGTTGTCCCATGCAACAAGACTGAATTTAACTCAATCTGTACTCTATTGCATACTGTCTACTCAGGAGATCTCTGCCCAACAGACAGGGCCATGTCCAATGCAGAACTGATGTACATGTGCTATCTGAAGTAAACCTAAGCTCACTGTACCACATGCTCTAGGGATATCATCATCACAACATTAAACAGAACATTTTGGAGGGATACATTACTAACTCACAGACTTCCCTTGCTTTGGAACAGGCTCCCAACTGACATTAAGCCGAGTCCCTCACTGACACTCTTCCAGAGGAGCCTTGATCAGTGTATGTGAAACTGAACTGTCACACCATGGATTACTTAATCAGCTCTACTACACAGAGGCCTAGGGAACTAACTCCATGGGCGGTGATAGCTGCACACTCTGGCCATACTAATATATGCCTTCAGGCAGATAGCCTATTACCTACCTATGTACCTAGATATATATATATATATATATATATATATATATATATATATATATATATATATATATATATATATATATATATATGTATATATATATATATATAGGAGGAACACAGTATAATAAGCCAAAGATGGATGGGCAGAGATGTGTGTAAGAGGGTGACCATGACAGGGAGACATCCAGGACTTTCCCACCCAGCACACATCCCGATGGCATGAAAGACATGAGGTGCACATCTCTCCCACTGTACATAACAGCCACCAGTATCTGTAAGCATTACAGTGTATGTGATCCATGTGCCTGCTCTACAACATGAATGCACAATGAAGTAGACATCTACTATCTGTAGACATGTACCGGTCACATAGGTTCATAGGTATGTAGTAGACTATCTCCATGAAGGCATATATCAGCCTACGCAAGTTGCGCAGCTTTCACCACACCATTGGGTAGTCTCCCAAGGCCTAGTTCTAATACTTAGTACCCTAATCCCCTTTCTAGTGGGGCTGCTGATTTGATGCCTGGCATGAGTTGTCTGTTTCCCATCTAAGGTTTTAATTGAAGAGTGTCAGTGAGGGGTTCTGTCTCATGTACATTGGGACTCTATTCCACAGTAAGGCAAGTGTCTGGGATGGTACTCTATCCCACCAGCATGTTGTATTCATTGTTCTGATGAGGTTCATATCCCTGGAATGTGTAGGGTGACTCAATGTTGTTATCTGTAGATGGAACATGTTCAACAGTTATGTGTTGGACATGGCTCTGTATGTTGGGCAGAGTGTGCCTCTGAGTGGGCGGTATGCAACGAAGAACAGATTTAGTTTTACCAGTTGTGTTGCATAACACAACTGTTTGAGGCCAGTAATCCTCTTGGTGAGGTACCTATGTGGTCTCTACAGCTGCTGGATATGCTAAGTTGAGTGCATCCAAAATGGTCCACTGTACTCAATGATGGGTCTGATGATGTAAGAGTAGAGTGCCAACACTACCTCTTTGGATCCTGATGCAAACCCTTTGTTGATTAGGTGGGCCACATAGGATCTCCCAATCACTTTGGCAACATGGTCGTAAAGGAAAGATGACTATCTAGTTGTGTCCCCAGATCCCTTATCACCTTGTCATTTTTAAGGGGGTAACACCTATGTGGTAGTGTGTGGGTATTTTGTTTTCAACAAAGAGGATCACTATGCATTCCTCCACAGTGAGCTTGAGGCCATGATTCTGACACCACACATCTGTCTCATAGAGTCCCTTCTGGAGAATATGTCTGTCTTCTGGGGAATCTATTATGGCAAACACTTTACAGTTCCCAGCAAACTTAGTCAACCACAACACTCCTGTGTTGGCATGTACATTGGAGAAGTCTATACCAAACAGGAGGGACCCCAAGACTGAACCCTGGGGGACACCAGTCATTACCGGTGTAGAGTCTGACATGTAGCCAGCAACTCTTAATGTGTGGGATCTATCTGTGAGCCAGTTTGCAATCCATCTTGTGATGTATGGATACATGGCCAGGTTGGTGAGTTCATCTATGATACCTGACTCGGGAATGGTGTCAAAGGCTTTAGAGAGGTATTGGTAGGCTGTGTTGAGCTCATTTCAATCATCTGTAGCCTGGGTAACTGTCAAAGAAATCCTCCCAGTTCAGGAGGTGTGGTCTGCATGTCACAAAGCCAAACTGGGTGTGCTCAACTGTTTGAAGATTCCCAATCTCTGTATTGTTGACTTCCATTATGATTGGCTCCATTGCCTTGCAGAACACACTCATCAGGCTCATAGAGCATGAATGCCAAGGGTTTTTTGTGGCCCCAACCCTGTGGAGTGTGAAGAATGTTGCTGTGCAACATTCTATGGGTACATATCCTGTAGAGAGCATGTAGAGAGAAGTGTAGGTATCCTTGATGAATATGGATACATCCTCACCATATATGCTATTATTCAGGTTCTGATGCTGGAAGGTATGGAATGAGTAGTATCCTGATAGTGCTGGTGTGCTATCTGGAGCCTTGAACTAGGTTTCTGTTACTGCACAGATACCAATATTCTCTATAATGAGAAGTGCCTGAAGTGTGTGCATGTGGAGGCTGAGACTTCTGTCAATGAGTAGCATTTAGCTCACTTTGTGGTTATTTGTGTTGGTTACGGGGTTTGGTTTGTCCTGCGTGACTGGTTTTCCACGCCTGAAGTCAGTGCCTCATTGGTCCCATCTGATCATAAGCTAATTACTCTACATATCCACATTCTGGACCCACACCCCCATTAAGGAAACCATGTTAAAAATGTCTCCAAAGCCAACTTCATGCTTCTTAAGACAGAAGTGCTGAACTGCAGGACATCCATGCAGATGGACAATACAGTTATGACTACTGAATCATTCCCAATTGCACTTTATAAGCACTTACATGACTGCATGCATTGTGCTATCCCAAACAGAACCAAGACCCTATCCTCCAGGAAAAGGAAGCCAATCTGGTGTTCCCCTGCCATAAACAAACTGCACAACAGAAGGAAGAAACTGTTGCAAAGGAAGGTAAATCCCATGAGTGGAGGAGTTCCATGGTCAACATCAGTAAGAAGCTGTGATCCTTGATAAAATCCTCCAAAGCTAGTTGTGAAAACAAAATCGACACAGATTCTAGACAACCACAAAGCATTCTATAGTTATGTCAAGAATCTCAATGGCAACACTGAGATCTGCTCTGAGTTACAGCTCAATGGCACTAAATATACAGACCCAACTGATATTGCCAACATCCTGGCAGATAGGATCAGTGCTAACTTTACCCCCTCCCCCTCACCCATGAAAGAGCACATCTCTATAACGGAAGACTGCAAAGTTTCTGTCATCACGGCTGCACAGGTAAAAAACACTCTCCAAAGCCAGGAACACAGCATCCATGGGACCAGATAACTTCCCAGGCTGTGTTCTGCACAAACTACAGAATGAACAGGCACCACACTGATGTACCACGTTCAGTCATAGCTTCACCTCAGGCTTTCTGCCTGCTGAATGGTGCACAGTGACGGTTATCCCACTACACAAGGGTGGAGACACCACGGACCCCAGGAACTAGCACCCAATTAGCCTGATGAGCCTGCTCTGCAAGGTCATGGAATTTATCATCATACAACTTATAAAAAAAGACATTGGTAATCTCCAAACTCTGGACCACAACCATGTTGGGTTTGTAAAATGCAGATCATGTCTTCTAAACCTGATAGACGGCATTGAAGCAGTCACCAGAACCGTAGACAAGGGTAAGGTGGTTCGAACAGCCTATCTAGATCTTGCCACGGCTTTCAACACCATCCCTCACTCTGGAATTATAGATAAACAAACTAAACTAGATATAAATTGCTATGTCACAAGATGGGTTGCCAACTGGCTCACTGACAGAACACACACTGTGAAAGTAGCAGACTCCAAGTATGACTTTGGACCAGTGATGAGTGCAGTACCACAGGGTTCAATCCTGGGTCCTTTCCTGTTTTGTATCTACTTCCCTGAAGTAAACTTTAACATGGAAGGTCTGTGGCTAATGAAGTTTCCAGATGACTGCAAACTAGGAGCCATAATTTTAAATACTAAAGATGTGGACATCCTACAAAAGGGCCTCACTGAGACAGATTCCTGGTGTCAAAGCCATGGCCTCAAGCTAAATGCCAAAAAGTGCATTGTCATCCCCTTTGGTAAAAACTCTGTAGCCATGAACTACAACATAGGTGGTAGTATACTTAACAATGAAAGTGTGATAAGAGACTTTGGGTCACAGGTGGACAGTGGACACACCTGTGATAATCACATCCCCACAGTAGTCAGGAAATCCTTTTATGTGGCACACCTCATCACACAAGGTGTCTCATGCAGAATAGAAGTGGACATTGTTCCCCTCTACTTATCACTAACTAGATCCATAATAGAGTACAACGCCCCTTTTTCTATGTACCTCACAAGACATCTACAACAACTGGAAAGCCTGCATAAATACCTCACAAAGAGCATTAGCGGCCTGAAATACATGCCATACACAGACCGTCTCAAAATGCTCCAGCTGTACTCTCTCGCATATCGCCTACTCAGAGGTGATCTCTGCCTAACATACAAAGCTATGTCAAACACAGAGCTGTTGGACATGCTCCATGTAAAACACTCACAATTCCTCTGATCTTCGGCCCCAAAACCCAGAGTGAAAATACAAAAGGAAGGGGTGTATCCATTTACCTTATGGATACCCACATCTTCAGGTTAGTGGCACACCGTGAGGCCTTGGAGACCATGCAAGTGCAACTAACATTGGGCAAAGCTGCTTATCAGATTGTAGCCTGCAACAGATCACCTACCTTGTCTCAGGAACCTCACTCCGTATTCCTGAGAACAGTGGAAAATATAAAGGTCCTACCAAACACCATTATATGAAGAGATTACAAGTACCCAAACATTGAGTGGGAGAATTACTTGTGTACAACGTCCTTTGCCCAATGTTTCCTAGAGTTTAAAAATTCAAATGCCCTGGAACAGCTTGTCACCACGCCCACTAAAGGTGACAACATACTGGACCTAATCATCACCAACATGGGGTACCAGTGTTACAAAACAGAGATAAACCCCTCACTGGTAATATCAGATCATAAAGTAATCACACTGGACATCCACATCCCACCCCTCCCCCCAGTCAAGAAAACCACTGTAAAGACATTTTTCAAAAGCAAACTGCACACTTCCCAAGACCAAAGTGGAAAGTTCCAAAGCCCCCTTGCTAAAGGATAATGCTATACAATCTGCCGACTCATTTACAAGTGCATTCTATGAGCATCTATAGGGATGCATGGATCGAGACATCCCAAATATAACCTAGACGCACTCCTCCAAAAATAAGAAACCAATCAGGTGGTTGTCGCCCATAAATAAGCTATACAACAGAAGGAGGAAACAAACACATGATAGAGCAAACTTCACAAAAGGAAAGGCATCACTGATCATTATTAGGAAGAAACAATGATCGGTCATAAAATAATCCAAGGCCAATTTCTAAAGACAAATTGCCAAGGAAAGTAAGAAAAACAACCACAAAGCCTTCATTAGCTATACCAAACATTTAGGTGGCAACTCTCAAATATGCTGTCAACTACTGCAAAATGGCAAAAAAATACACTGAACCAACTGACATTGCCCACATCCTGGCGGACAAGTTCAGTGCAACCCACCCCCCAACCATCACCCCGAAAAGGGCCTGTGTCCATCCCAGAAGAATGCAGAGCCCCAGACTTCATGGCATGCAGGTAAAAACCACCCTCTCCAAAGCTAAGAACACAGCATCAATGGGACAAGATGGTGTCCCAGGCTGCATCTTACACCAGCCCCAAAAGGAACTACACCCTCACCTACATTCACTGTCCAGACTCAACCTTACCACAGGCTATGTACCCAAAGAATGGCATACATCAACAGTCATCCAGCTCCACAAAGCGGGTGCCACAACAGAACCTGGAAACTATTGCCCTGCCCTATAGGCCTACTCAGCCTGGTCTGCAAAGCTATGGAGCAAATTATCATGGAACCCATTAACAGAGACATTGGGAACCTCCAGACACTGGAGTCTACCCAACATGGCTTTGCTAAAGGCAGATCCTGCCTCCTAAACCTATCTGACTTCTTTGAAACAGCTACCAAGGACATAGATGGAGGTGAAAGTAGTCCACACAGCCCACCTGGAACTCACTAAGGCCTTTCAACACCATTCCCCACACTGGCATCATGGACAGGCTTACCAGCTTGAACATTAACAGCTATGTCAGAGGATGGGTGGCCAACTGGCTCACAGATCAAACACACATGTTCAGAGTTGCGGTTGCCATGTCCGACTCTAAACCAGTCACAAATGGCATCCCACAAGGTCTTGGTCCTGGGACCCCACCTTTTCAGTAGATACTGCTCAGAAGTACAGGCAAGTACAGGAAGAGTATGGCTGAACAAGTTTGCAGATGACTGTTAACTGTGTTCCATAATCAACTCTACGGCTGACACAGACATCCTCCAAAAGGGTCTTACAGAGACAGATACCTGGTGTCAATGCAATGCCCTCAAGCAGAATGCCAAAGAATACATAGTCATCCCCTTTGGATAAAACAAAGTGCACACAAATTACCACATAGGTGGTAATCCAGTATTTACAGAGAATGTAATTATGGCCCTGGGGACCCAGGTAGATAGTAAACTCTCCTTTGTTGATCACATTGCCAAGTGTTTAGATATTCCTT
>NC_056725.1:269873595-269906095 GCF_019279795.1 Protopterus annectens | reverse complement strand
GGGCCCTAGGGCCAATAGCATATTACCTACCTATGACACAATGCACACACACATGTACTCAGTGCAATACCTGCTATGTGAGGTGGAATGAGTGTGACAGTGAATGTGTGCAAGGTCTGTAAAGGTGTGATAGCTTGGTGTGAGGTTGTTTCTGTCATGGTAGTTTGTGTCCTAAGTGTGAGGCCAGAGAAAGATGTGTCAGTTATTGGGATGCAGACATAGTAGGATGGCATATGTTGTGACATAGTTCCTTGTGTACGACTGTGGTGTCCCACTGTAGGCTGAAGCAATACATGTATGCTCAGTAAGTGGTACTGCTGGTGAATCCAGCTCACATATGAACTGTTGTACTACCTGAAGCTGTAGGCCTAAACAGCACAGTATGGTGTATGTTCACATTCCCTGGTAACACTGTCTTGTGTGTTTTCTGTAGTCTGCAAAGATTACATACTTCAGGCATAGGTATCTGTAAGTAGGGGCACACAGTACTGTAAGGTACACAGGTAATGCTCATCTATGTTGGCATACATTTGTGTGTTGTATGTATGTCTGATGTGTGTGTAATGATGCATGTACCATGCACGCAATCACATGTGTGTTACAGGGTATGTCTGTGTACCTAGCAGCATGTATACTCTGTTACAGCAGTATGCCAGCTATAATAACAACCGTGCACATATGTTAGGTAGGGATATGGCATCAACAACTAGGGTGGTTTACTGGTAATACTGTAAATGGACTTTACATTCATTGCATTGGATGACATATTTCTTCATGCATTAGCTTGATATATACCTCCGTGGCGAGGTTGTGCATTGTATCCCAAACAGTGTGCCGAGTACTGGTGTATACTGGTTTGTTATATGGAGTGTGGCAGGCACTGTCAGCCAGTTGTGGGCTGAGCACTGATATGTGGTATTGAACGTGTGTATCCTTTGACAGTCAAACAGATACTATATATGGCAGTTAAGTGATATATGTACTTAATAATGTTAAGTGTGCCACATGACTTGCTCACACATATTGTTTAATTGTCTTTCAGGGCTATGGCTCATCAACACAATTCATTCTATAGAGCTGCAGAGGAAAAGGAAATACATAACAGCCCGGTGCAGCACTATACACTGCTGTTTTCCAGGGCCAGCCAGCATGAGCGTATGGCACTGTGGCAAGATCTTGTTCGTCGGGTAAATGACATAGGCATGCATAACCGGACATATGAGCAGGTACACGATCACTGCAGTGATTTAGTTAGACATGTCCGGCGGCGTGCGTCTGATATCCATAGACAACAGCTTGCCACAGTTGGTGGGGCAGCCATACATCCCCCTCACCAGAGTGGAGGAGCTGCTCCTAAGCGTAGTGGCTCCTGGCCTACAGCAGCAACAGCATCACACATGTGTTATCATGGAGGCCGGAGCCAACCAGCATGATGACATGGAGCAGGCAGGTAATATGCCCTAGCTGTAGATTACCATTACCTGTACTGTTAGAATATGCATATGTGAGATGTGTACTGTGTGTTCAGCAGTTGTGCTGCCTATTGTGTGCAATACTGATATTTGAAATTGTATCTGTACACCTGTGACTGTTGACTGTTGTTCTACTGTAATTTAGCACACTCACAGTAGCAATGCCACAGTTGCGACCTCTGACAAACTGTGTCATATTCTTGTAGGTCCTTCTGGTGTGACAGCAGGGCAGACGATACATGCTGGTGAGTGTGTTACACTTTAATATTGGTAATGACATGTGCATGTCATAGGTGAGGTGTAGGCCATGTACACGCAACGCACCTATGCATAATGCATGCTGTGCATGTTTGCTGTGAGATATTAAACATCTCAGTAAAGTCAGTAGCTGCCTCAATCACATGCAATGCACAGACCAACAGATACATTTGTGGCAACACTGTACTGCACATTAGATATGCATAGTTGCTACAGCTGTACACAACAGAACATGTTTATTATACGCAGGACATGAAAACATGCTACATTTGGCATTGCCACACACCCACCGTAAGGTCACACTTCAGTATCCCACATGTCATGCACACACACATGATGTACCTCAGGGGTAGAGGCCTATCATGGGGCTGTGCAACACTCTTCAACACATAGCACAGTCATGTTAGGCAATGCTCCCTATCAGGCACCTCACACACCCATGTAATTGTGAACGTAGCCACGGCACTGCAGTTCAGGTGCAGCATGCTAGGTGTTGGTCTTGCACACATTAGTAGCTGTGAGTGACTGCAAGATGCATGATGATGATGGCACAGGGTACTACACCCCATTCAGTTACAGTCACCGCAGTACTACTCATAGCAGTCATTGCTGTGCACCTCAATGTTGTGTGTGTGCAAACATATGCACCTGTACACAATATGCATAGTATGTTGTGTGTGTGCTTACATATGCCAGAATACACAATATGCACAGCAGTTGCCATCCGAACAAAGTGTCACATATATGTCCTGGAATGCTAGTGGGTGTAAAAGTCACATGACACACATTGGGTATGTGTGATGTTTAATGTTGCAGTCGTGTAGCATGCCATGCCATGGCTGGCACCTACATATCTGCTATATGTCCCACAATCACCATAACCACTGTCCACTGGCCATGTCGAGCATTGGGATTCCTTCACGTCAACATGCACCACTCATCCCGTGTGTGTACATGGCATTCATGTGCTACACCTGTGCCCACTATTATCTGCTATGGACACAGACACTGTACTCAGACATGGAAATCTATGTGTCACACAGATAACACATGCAGTCATGGCATGTATACCTGTGAGTGATGGTGCACAGGGCATTGCAGAGCTGATAATACTTGCACAGCAATGTTGTGTCCAGGTACACATTGTGTTCCAGGGTGTAGCCAATCACTGAACAACTACACAGTTGCATCAAAGCCATGTACACTTCCATGAAATAGGGGCGCCTACACTTGCACTGCATAGTCTTGTGCAACACATATTCTGCATGCTGACATGTGTGTGGTGACTGTTTGCCTTGTGATACTGGCACCCACATTCACCCACTATAGAGTATGTGTTGGATTGCTGGTGTGTGTGTGTATGTGCTGCAGTGAGGAGTGTATATGTGTGCACGTGTGCATGTGTTCATGTGTGCATGTGTGCATGTGTGCATGTGTGCATGTATTCATGTGTGCATGTGTGCATGTGTACATGTGGTGTGCATGTGTTCATGTGTGCATGTGTGCATGTGTTCATATGTGCATGTGTGCATGTGTTCATGTGTGCATGTGTGCATGTGTGCATGCATCATGTGCAGACTGTAAAGTGTGTTTCCTGTCTTCCTCTCACAGGTGCTGAGTTAGGGGTGGCTGAAAGCAGCATGGAACCTGAAGCCACTGCCATGAATAGTGGTGATGATGTGACATATATTCTGTCACAGGAATATTTGACAGGGTCTGTCGTTGGTCCCCCAATCGACAGTACACAGCGTTCAACCCCATCTATGTGCACACTCATACTGCCAATACATCCCTCATCACCAATGGCCATAGGCGAGGGACAGCATACAGTTGGCATTGACCAGGAGAGTGTGGTACCCATGGCACTTGCATCCCCTCATAGCAGCCATAGCCGGATTTCCGGAATTGTACCACATAGGCGGAGGTCCAGGGGTTCTCAGGGGAGCACCGCTGGTCGTATTGCCCCTGACAGACGTGCCCTCACTGGTCTTACGACATCCAGTATGTTCCGGGCTGTAATGCAGGCTCAGGCTTGTATGGAATGGTACACCAGACAGGGACCTATGGTGCCGAGGGCCCATTACACCTCTATCAATGACAGCATCTGTGACCTTGCCGGTGCCATCTAGAATTACACCGAGGTCATTGATAGACGTTGGGGGGGAGGCAGTAGATGCCCTCCACAATATGTCTTCCATGAGCCAGGACATTGCGGGACGGTTGCAACGTCAACACGGATGCATGCCAGCAACAGCTGGCAGTGGTCATGGATGGCCCACAGTTCACAGCCACTCCCGTAGTGGCAGGTCCAGCCCCAGCCATGCTGGGGCTGGCCTGTCCATTGACTGTCCCAGTAGACCATGTGCACGTGGCTCTGGCCAGTCCCAGCAGGGATGTGGGTCCAGTTGTCATACCTCTGCCTCTGATGACAGTACCCAGTCTGGGTTGGTACCTGATACTGTCCGTAGCACCCCTGCCAGGCACAAGTACTGTGTCCGTGGCCGGAGACAGTGATCTTTACAGCCTAGCAGGTACAGTCTGTGGGCTCTCCCACAAACTACCGTATTTGGCAGCCACATGGTAGAGCTGTGTGCATGCAAACACACACACATTAACCAAACAACTAGGGCACACATACACACACACACATTACATCAACGTTGGCCCATGCTGTACTGTTGTCCCTCACACACACACACACACACACACACACACACACACACACACACACACACACACACACACACACACACACACACAGACATGTCGACTGGATGGGTCAATGTCAGGCTCTGGCAAACAACAACACACCCTGTGCATATGATGATACCTGTGTCACCTCCTGTAATCTGTAACATTATTGAAGGAGCAGGCTAACGTGGTGCTGATGCACAGGGTGACATTATAGCAGTGTAGCAATATTAGCAAGTTGTCAACAGGAAAGTGTAATGACATCCTTGTAGGTATGTCTGAGCAGGCATTATGCATCAAAGTTCTGATTGTTAATGTAGCATTGTTTACACCACTGTTAGGTCTGAGTATGTTTTGTCCACCCATGTGCCACTTGGCTGAAGTGTAATGTGTTCCCAGCATGTGTTAGTGAGTGGACAGTACGTATGTGATGTGTGCAGTACAAATTAGCAAGTGTACATCTGTCAACATGATGGGTGTGCACTGTCTGCATGTGCATGCATGGTAGACACATGGGTGTGTGGCATACCCTGTTGTACACATTGTTAACATCTCATAGTAAATTTCAATGGCCAGTATGCATTCTACTACAGTGATGTACTAACATGGGTCCACATGTGTGTATGACATGGGTTGACACTATGCTGTGGATGATACTGTTAATATCTGTCAATGATTTGCGGTCTGGTAGTATACACAACCTCAACAGCATGACTATAAGCAATTATTGGATGATGTCCTGACAAATGACACACAGTTGTAGGGAACTCAGTAACAGTTGGATCCTTCTGGTACTATACTCTAACACTAATCAGTGGTATTGACCACCACCCATTCCTGGGACCACACCTGTTTGGCATATAGCCCACTTAGGTACATGCAAACACACTAGGGATGTGTCCATCCACATCTGGAAATGCATGCATTGGCCTACAATGCATTCCCTGGATGGGACGCACATCCTACAGAAGGGTATCATACAGACAGACACCTGTTGTCTGATACATGCTGTATAGCAGTAAGCCGGCTATGGCATAGTCATCCGCATTTACTATACATACTATCCCATCAGTACCACATTGATGGTAGACCTCAACATGTATGTTGGGTACCAATGTGTACATACAGCCTCGTGTTATGTCATGTGTCCCTTGGTATCCACATATCCATAGGTATTGTGGAGTCCCTCGGTGTATCACATAAGACATTAGAGGCCTGAATGCATATCCATAAGGCAGTTGTACACCTATACTGACTGTCCATTATTGCCAGTCATTGTTGTGTATGAAAATGTCTGACATATACCCCAGGCATATACCCTCACTCACATTACTCTTTAGTAACTGTCATGGGTGTGTGCGGTGCAGATGACCTTGGCCACAGATCACAACAGTGGACGGCCTTGTCACATACATACATATGTGACCTACGATCTGAGAAGCAGCGGCACGACCTGTCAATGGAAACAGATGTATTCATGTAGTATGCAGGCTTCACACCTATGTACTGATTGAGGGGACATGTACACATATATATTTGCCACGCAGATACCTGATGTGTGCAATGCACTTACTGTTTTAATCATAGTATGTCCTACCATAGTAAAACCAAAACCCACACCGCATTGACCAACAGTGACACACACACTGTCATTGTTTGCAAGATTCAAATCCCTACCTAACTATGTTATGATACTAGTGAGAGATGCATTAACACGGTGCGCTATTTGTTTTATTGGTTGGCTCCCTTCTTCATTTGTATTTGTAGGGTGGTGACATCATCAGACTTTCCAAAGAGGAATGTACCTCTTTTAGTGAGTTTTCCCAGTCTCCAAAAAGGGCACTCCTCTCAAAGGAAACTGCACACACTAACACAGTCAATGTTTGCAGGATTCAAATCCCTACCTAACTATGTTATAATACTTGAGAGAAACGCATTAACATGGCATGATATTTGCTTTACTGGCTGATTTTCCTTCTCCTGCTGTATTTGTAGGATGGTGACATCATCAGACTTTCCAAAGAGGAATGTACCTCTTTTATTGAGTTTTCCCAGTCTCCAAAAAGGGCACTCCTCTCAAAGGAAACTGCACACATATATACAAATACTAACACAGTCAGTGTTTGCAGGATTCAAACCCCTACCTAACTATGTTATGATATTAGGGAAATATGCTTTAACATGGCATGCTATTTGCTTTACTGGCTGGTTCCCCTTCTCCTGCTGTATTTGGAGGATGGTGACATCATCAGACTTTCCAAAAAGGAATGTACATCTTTTAGTGAGTTTTCCCAGTCTCCAAAAAGGGTACTCCTCTCAAAGGAAACTGTACACACCCAAACGCATTAACATGGCATACTATTTGCTTTACTGGCTGGTTTCCCTTCTCCTGCTATATTCGTAGGATGGTGACATGATCAGACTTTCCAAAGAGGAATGTACCTCTTTTAGTGAGTTTTCCCAGTCTCCAGAAAGGGTACTCCTCTCAAAGGAAACTGCACACATACACACACTCAGTTTTTGTAGGATTCAAACCCCTACCTAATTATGTTACGAAACTAGAAAGAAATGCATTAACATGGCATGTTATTTGCTTTACTGGCTGGTTTTCCTTCTCCTGCTGTATTTGTAGGATGGTGACATCATCAGACTTTCCAAAGAGGAATGTACCTCTTTTAGTGAGTTTTCCCAGTCTCTAAAAATGGCACTCCTCTCAAAGGAAACTGCACACACCCAAACGCATTAACATGGCATGCTATTTGCTTTACTGGCTGGTTTCCCTTCTCCTGCTGTATTTGTAGGATGGTGACATCATCAGACTTTCCAAAGAGGAATGTACCTCTTTTAGTGAGTTTTCCCAGTCTCCAAAATGGGCACTCCTCTCAAAGGAAGCTGCACACACACAAACGCATTAACATGGTATGCTATTTGCTTTACTGGCTGGTTTCCCTTCCCCTGCTCTATTTGCAGGATGGTGACATCATCAGACTTTCCAAAGAAGAATGTACCTCTTTTAGTGAGTTTTCCCAGTCTCCAAAAAGGGAACTCCTCTCAAAGGAAACTACACACATACACAGTCAGTGTTTGCATGATTCAAACCCCTTCCTAACTATGTTATAATATTTGAGAAAAACGCATTAACATGGCATGCTATTTGCTTTACTGTCTGGTTTCCCTTCTCCTGCTGTATTTGTAGGATGGTGACATCATCAAACTTTCCAAAGAGGAATGCACCTTGTTTAGTGAGTTTTCCCAGTCTCCAAAAAGGGCACTCTTCTCAAAAAAAACTGCACACATACATACATACTAACACAGTCAGTGGTTGCAGGATTCAAACCCCTACCTA
This sequence comes from Protopterus annectens, assembly GCF_019279795.1. NCBI lineage: Eukaryota > Metazoa > Chordata > Ceratodontiformes > Protopteridae > Protopterus > Protopterus annectens. Next base: position 269,898,328 of record NC_056725.1, on the reverse strand, counting down.
ACTATGTTATGATACTAGAGAGAAACGCATTAACATGGTATGCTATTTGCTTTATTAGCTGGTTTCCCTTCTCCTGCTCTATTTGTAGGATGGTGACATCATCAGACTTTCCAAAGAAGAATGTGCCTCTTTTAGTGAGTTTTCCCAGTCTCCAAAAAGGGCACTCCTCTCAAAGGAAACTGAACACACCCTAACGCATTAACATGGCATGCTATTTGCTTTACTGGCTGGTTTCCCTTCTCCTGCTCTATTTGTAGGCTGGTGACATCATCAGACTTTCCAAAGAGGAATGTACCTCTTTTAGCTAGTCTTCCCAGTCTCCAAAAGGGCACTCCTCTCAAAGGAAACTGCACACATACACAGTCAGTGTTTGCAGGATTCAAACCCCTACTTAATTATGTTATGATACTAGAAAGAGACACATTAACATGGCACGCTATTTGTTTTACTGGTTCGTTTTTCTTCTCCTGCTGTATGTACAGGATGGTGACATCATCAGACTGGACATGGTGATGTGTGTACACTTTGTTTTATGCCATTCCAGGAATGGTCCATGTGGGTCAGCAGGTGTCAACAGCTTGAACAGGACCTCATAATCCTTACCTTGTGTGATCTATCTGTGGACACATTGACATTCCTTCATATGTCAACACATATTTATGCACAGCTTGTTGGTTTTGTGGATACTACATGTGTCTGGGATGTTGATAAAGGGCTATTCAAAGTCTATGTGAGACATGTGTAGCTTTGTTCAGTGATGTATGTCCTGGGTGGCTGCCTTCCAAACAGTCTAGCATGTTTGGGAACCATGATCCGCACATGAACATACCACAGTTGGTAGGGATGTGTGTATGTCAGCTTCCAATAGCTCTGTTTATGACTTCAACCATGATGGACTCCATGACCTTGCAGATCAGACTTCATAGGCATACTGGAGTGTACTTCCCATGGTGTGTTGTGCACCAACACTTGTGGGGAGTGCCATATGTTGCTGTAACACATTAAACAGTTCCACATCCTGTGTAGGGGGTGAGGCTCAGCTGACAGTTCAGGTGCAGGATCTGTTTGTTCTGTTGTTTATGCATGACACATTTTGGGAATCAATGTATTCCACTTGCTGCCATGCTTTTGGCATTGGGGGTAACTGCTCATCCATTCTACATGTGATATCTCCTGGTATGATGATATGGACTATCATTCATAGGAAGTGGGTATGTATATATGGGCCTGTCTGTCAGGATGTCAGCATTGTCAGTCAGGTACAGTTGGCCCTGACTCAGGTCATATATGGGTGTACATTGTTATTTATGACATAGCTGAAGGTGGTGTCATGATTCAGTCTGGACTCCTTCTCAGCCACTCTTTACAAAACACCAACGAACCTGAGCACTAATCCCTGTTATACTCTTTTACACACTTAACACCCTACTGATCCTTTGTGATCAGGCTACAGAGTATGTCATCATAATATCCTGGCATGTCCAGGAGTCGGTTTTGTGTGTACTCTCCAGTCCAGCTGGTGAATATTGTGATGTTGACACAATGTGACATCTGTCTCATGTACACAGACAACCCTCTCCTCCTCCCGACAAACTCAGATATATGTGTGAGATGCACCTATATAGATATACAGGGTGCTGAACTCTCTTGACCCATCACTGGCACAGTCTGTCAGGTGGTGAAGGTAACCACACACACCACATATCAGTCTCACACATCCTCTTGCGACAGCACTCAAACCACATTATCACACATAGACATACTTGGATGCTGTAAATGAACTCTACCTAAGAAGCAGAGACCTCCAAAGCAGATACACACACACAACTGCTACCCCACTACAATACCCACATATCACATAGTTCACAATGTCAGTGTGCCACACAGTCACTGCCCTTCGGGCTAAATAACACACCTAATACACTTGTAATAGGCGACACTTATTGTCAGACACACTGATGTACTACTCACCAGCCCAAACAAGGGAATAGTCACTTTGGGCTGTCTGTCGGGGGCCAGGATCTGACACATAACACATGCAGTCAGGTCACTCCAAAGCAAGTACAGGACTGGCACCATCATTGCCCATGCTGGTGCGTAAAACCTCAGACATTACTCCCTGGACCACAAGACATGATACATGGAGGAACACTCTGATCATGTAGCCCAGGCCAATATGACCCTAACCTTGTCTAGCATCTTACACCCACCAGTTATGATGTCACAGTATACAGACAAACATATCACGTTTAACAGTTGGCTAACAAATTGGTGTCATTCATAGGGGATACAGTGTGTGTCAGCCTGTGGTGACATGCTCGACATGCCACGTAGCTTCACTATGGACAGCTTGCACTTGTCACCCTTGAACTTTCAAATGCTGGCTAAGGCTCTTGCTTCCACCATAGTGCCTTTCTTAAGCAGGGCTCAAAAGACAAACCCACCTCCATAGACATTACAGGTTAAATGAAACTAAGGGTAATGCTGCTCAACACCAGATGTGTTACCCTCATATTGCAGCCATTCAGGACTCTGCTCAGTATGGAGGATAGCGATATCTGTGCACTAACAGATGCCTGGTTCAGGCTCACTTATGCACAACAGCACTACCAGGTTATGTTTAATACCATGCTTTCTGACCACAAGACTTGGAACAGACAAAACAACTAGGGGGAGTATCCATATACATCACAGATACACACACCTCTGGGTTAGTAGCACTGTACAAAGCATCACAGACCATACATATACAACTACCATTGTGCAACACTGCCTTTCAGTTTGTTGACTGCTACAGACCACCCTCCCAAACTCAGGAACCACACTCGGCTTTCATGGGAACTATGGAGAATATGAAGGTCTCCACAAATACCATTATATTGGGTGACTTCAAATACACAAATATTGACTGGGGATACTACTCAAGCCCCAACACCCTCGCCCAACAGTCACTACAATTTGTAGACTCATATGCTATGGCACAACCAGTCAGCACAGCCACAAGGGGGAATACATATTGGACCTGATCATCACCAACATGGGGACTCTATGTTCCACGCCAGCGATATACCTCTCATTGGTAAGGTCAGAACATACATGTATCTCACTGGACATACATATAACCCTCCACACACCCATCCTGGGTAATCTTGGTGAACTTCTCATGAGCCAACGTCTCATTTCACCAAAGCAAGGTGGTATCCTTCAGAGACCCTGAGACAGTGGCAAATACGGCTCAGACTGCTGAATCCTTTACATACACATTCTATGGACACCTAGTAGACTGCATGGATAGTGCTATCCCAAATAACAACAGGACTCACTCCTCAAATGGCAGGGGACCTGTCTGGTAGACCCCAGCTTTTAATAACCTGTACAACATCAAGAGGAAGCTACTACATGATAGAGCACAATCCCAGATGGGGAAGGCATCTGTGATCTGTACTAGCAGACAGCTACGATCACTCATGAACTCTTCTAAGGGCCGATTCTACCGGACAATTGCACCAGACACATAGGACTATCACACAGACGTCTTCAGTTATGTCAGGAACCTGGGTGGACACTCACTGATATGCTGTGAGTTACTGCATACTGACTAAACTTACCCTGAACCCACTGGCATTGCCAACATCCTGGCAAACAGGTTCAGTGCAGATGTCTCCCCCCATCCCCCCTAAGGAGCAACTATCCATTCCAACAGAGTGTAATCTCCTCGACATCACACAGTAATGGGTGAGTGCTGCCCTCCCCAAAGCGTACATCACAGCATCAATGGGACCAGATGGTGTCCCAGCCTGCATCTTACACGAGCTTCATGACAGACATAACCCTTACATTACAGCACTGTTCAGTTTCAGAGTTATTACAGGATATGTACCCAAGAAATGGCATAGAGCGACAGTGGTCCCACTCCACAGAGTCGGTGCCACAACGGACCACAGACAATATTGCCCTATATGCCTAACTAGCCTGTTCTGCAAAGCTATGGAGCATATTGTCATGGGACTCATACACATAGACATCGGGAACCTACAGACACTGTGTCCTACACATTTCAGCATTGTTGTGGGCAGATCTTGCCTCTTGAACATGTTTGTATTCTTTAAACGGTTAACAGGTCCATCGACATAGGGACGGTTGTCCACACAGGCTACCTGAACCTTGCAAAACCCTTCAACACAATAACCCACTGGGCCATTATGCATAGGCTCACCAGCATCGATATGGACACATATCTCACACGATGGATTGCTACCTGGATCAGAGATAGCACCCACATGGTCAGAATTGCAGGTACAATGTCTGACTATACACCAGTTACACATGGCATCCCACACGGCTCGGTCCTGGGACCTCTCTTGTTCAGTATATATTTGTCTGACGTATAGGCTACCACAGGGGGAATATGGCTGACCATGTTCGCACTTGACTGCAAACTGGGTGCCATAATCAACTCTCCAGCTGCCACATGCATACCCAAACAAGGTCTCACAGAGATGGATGACTGGTGCCTGAGCCATGGCCTACAGATAAATGCCATTAGTTGCATAGTCATCCCCTTTGGGAATAACAACATGTCCACACATTACTACATAGGTAGTACTCCATTACATACGGTTGGAGTTGTTAGGGGTTTGGGGACATGAGTTGTTCGTACTGTCGCCTTTGACAATCACGTTGCCAAAATGGTTGGACAGACCTTCTATATAGGCCACCTTTTCCCATATGGTTTCACATCTAGATCGAGTGAGGTCATTGTGCCCCTATACTCATCACAACCATGCTTGATTACAATGCCACATTTGGGGTGTACCTTACCCGACACCTGCAGCAACTGTACTGGCCACAGAAGTTCCTCACCAAGCAGATCTAGGGACTCATACAGATGCCTTGCACAGTTTGGATGCAGTAACTCCAGCTCTACTCAGTTGCTTACCACCTACTCACATATGATGTGTGCCTGTTATTTACAGATATACCCAACCCAGAATTACTGGACATGCTCCACCTCAGGATATCCGACTCCCATGGAGCTACACACACCAGGGACATATACCTCAGCACAGATGTTAATAGGACATGCTGGAGGGACAGATTCTTAAACCAGAGGCTCCACTCACTCTGGATTGTAATCCCAGTTTCACATAGGCAGAGCCACCCACTGACCACCTACAGGAGACATCTTGACGACTGTATGGGTGATCGTATATTTACCCCTGGGATATCTTTTGTGTCCCTGCTAGACAGAGGCACACTAGCCTAAACGTACATGGGCTATCTTATGTGACCTACTATTCACATGCACAGTGTAGTAATCTGACAGGGTTGCAAATGCCAAACACACTCTGGCTAGGCTTGTACATGCCCTAGGGCAGATAGCCTAGTATCGACCTCTGAACCTATGCCAATGTTCGGGATGCACAATGTTTATTGCTAATACTGTCTGCAGGTCTTTATTGTCTTTGCTTTACCAGTTTCTATGAACAACTTAGGTATCTGCAGAACATATTTGATTATGACAGGGTTCCACTATTATATGTGTCTGCTGTCATATAACTGTGTACACAGGGCAGATTGCTGGATAGTGAGAGGTTCCTGGGTTAACACATGCAACTGCCAGATATGTGTGGCCCACTGCTGTACTCAGACATGGCTAAGTGTGTGAGCATGCCCAGTTCAGGCTTTCCATGTTTTGTTTCCTGACATTTGTCTTATTTATTCAAGTGTGTGAGCATGCCCAGTGTGACCTTTCACTATGTTACTATCGGAGGTCCACTACATTTGTTGATGTGTGTGAACATGACCAATATTAACATTTATACTGTGTGTATTGGAAGTCAGGTTCTGTTCTTACTGCAGGACTCACCTTTGTGTCATAACTCAACAGGGATTATGCTGTGCCTGCAGGGTTTCCATGAGATACTTTGCATAGACTTATCAACATTCCTTCATACAGGCTGACCACTACAATACTGTCATGATTTAGTGGTTCAGTACTTTAACTATAGTACACAGTATCCTGGGTTCGAGGCCCAGCACTGCTTTATATTTTCATACTGAGCAGACCAGACTGCTTAAGGGCCAGTTAAGCAAATATGAGCAAGTTGGCTTTTGTTTAGCTATGCCCTACTTAGACCAGGCTTGTCCGACATTGCTCAATATTCACCAACATTGCTGGACATTGCCCAATATTACTCAACATTGACCACAGTTGTGCTAGTTGGTGTGTGCAATTTTGTTTGTATATGCTACATGATGGTAAATGCTGTTTAGCACTGCTTTATGTTGCTTAACACATGGCAATCATACCTCAGGTGGTGCTGCAGGGCTGCCTATTTCGGATGCACATACTACACTCCCCGTACATGTTTGAAAGCAGGTATTGTCAACTTAGGCATCGCTTTTACTATATGTGCAAGTCAGAGAGAGGTATAATTTCCAGAGTTCCTACTGAGCCAGTGTATGTGCTATGCATTGCCTCTTTGCCAAGGCCAAAGCATACGGGGCATGCCTCCTTCTGCCTACTGGGGCAGGCTCAGGTTGTTCCTCCTCCGAGTCACGCTCTGCCTGTGATGGCTTTGGCAATGTTGGGGGGCTGTTTGGCCCAGGCCTATGCTGGTCCTGCTGCAGCTGTTTTTGCAGGATCATATTATGTATCATAGCACATACCATGACAATTTGGGTAAATGTAGTTGGTGAGTACTGCAAGGCTCCACCAGATGTGTCCAGACACCAGAACTGTGACTTGAGCAGCACAAACACACGCTTGATTACATTACATGTTTGTGCGTGTGCCTCATTATGGCGTTCCTGTTCAGGTGTGTGTGCGTTTCTGATGGGTGTCATCAGCCACAGCTCCAGTGCATAGCCAGCATCCCCCACTAGGTGACCATGTGGGATGTCCCCATTGGCAAATGTCTGGTCCAGCTGCGTCAGATGCCAGATATGGGAATCATGGTAGCTTCCAGGGCAGCCAGCACACACATTCATTATTATGCCCTGGCCATCACACATGACCTGGCAGTTGATGGAGGGGAAGCACTTGTGGTTGAAGTAGACCCTACCCCGCTCGCCGGTTGGTGCTTTGATGCGTATGTGCGTGCAGTCTATTTCACCCACTACCTCAGGGTATTCCCTTATTTGCTGGAAGAGATGCATATTGCTGGCCAATACCTCATGGGAATTGAGGAAATATACATTATCACTGACATGTGTTGACATGGCATCCAGGAACTGGTGCAGTACCCTGGATGCTGATGCCTGTGATATCCCCATCATATCACCGGTTGGTCTCTGGAAGGTACCTGTTGCTAATATTCTTAGGCCAACACATACTTTGATTTCCACTGGGATGGGTTCCCCTCTGTTGGTTCTGTGTGTGAGGCGTGGCCTGCACAGCTCAACAATTTGCTGCAGGAGGTCTCTGTCCACTCTATAGCGCTCCACTATCCCCAGCTCATGTAGCCCCTGGTAGATTACCCTGGGCCTGTACACTCTTCTCTGTCTCCTCACTGTGGGTTGTCCAGCAGCATTTCCATTGTCACCACCCTCAGCATGTTGCATATGTCGCCTTATAACTGCAATGGCAGCCCCTAACATTTTTTAGTCTCAGTAAAGCTTTTTCAGTTTTCACTTCTATTAGCTTACTGCAGTGTCTGTTGTGAGAAACATAATGGACTGTTGTTTGCAGAGTTTTAAGTGCTAGGCTGGGCTGGGCTAGTGTACTGCCTGTGTAATTGCCTGATTCTGATTGTTTTCACCTGCTAGCTCTGCTAGTACTCCCTGGTAGCTTCTTACTATTTGTTGTGCTTCCTTTTTCCTTTCTGTTTCCTTGGGGGGGGGGCACCACCGCGCACACAAGCGCAAACACGCTCACACGTGTGCACACATGCTTACACGGACTAAAACTTGCTTATTCAGGTTAAAACACAGACACATCAGTGTAAATGCACTTACAACTCTTTAAACAGCCTTATACATGCTTACTCCGGCTTAAACGCACACACTCACACTTACACACACGCATTCTGTCTTACTCGGGTTTACAGGCGCGCACACGTGCGCATACCCGCTCAGCAAGAAACTTTGGTGTTATCCACGGCATACACCTTCCATTTCTTGCCTTTACCTAGCCTACCTGTTGACACACCTCTTTCCATGATGTGTAAATGACAGCTGACACATGCCACTCTACTCCAATGAGCTTCACTTCTTTCATACATATCCCACTCGTGATGTCACCTGTCTTCTACTCTGTTACTCCCCTTATCCTACTCCTACACTACACTGACTGTGCTCATTTGCTATGTAAACTTGCGATTCACTATCCTAACCCTGCTTTGCATAGGATTGCCTACTAATGCTTGGTTACATCTCTTAGTCTGAGCTTCTCCCTTAGCAACCTCTACTCGGAGGCCATGTTGTCTTCAGCCTGCCATTCCCTTGCATTGCACATTATCAATTTAAATAAGATCCACATTTGTGGTTTTTAATTTTTAGTTTTCTGTTTTTAGAGTGCAACCCGTTTGCGCAGCGCTGCGCTATGCTTCGGAAATCGGAGAAAAACATTTTTTTTCCATATTGCATCAGGAAACATTGCCAATGGCTGTATATTTGGACATTGGCATGCTTCCTGCACTGGATGCAACCTTTATTTGGAGCTGTCACGGCTCCGTTTTGCTATTTACAGAACGGTACTCAGTTGTCAACTGAGTACATTTATGCAAATAACACTGCTCTTACTCGGACAGGTTTGGGTTTCCTGAATCGCAAATCTACCTCATTTGCATGTCTTTCGCCTGCAATTGAGGTAATTTGCATATCCCAGCCCTGTCCATGTAAGAGCCATTTTAGGAGCACTCTTGCATGCCCCTGCAGGCTCTTCCTGGATCACTCGTCGGGCATGTTGGCTGCATGGAGTCTTACTCTACTCTTAGTCTCCGTGCAAGCCATCGTGAATCCGGCTCTATGTGTCCTTCAAACTACAAATGCATACATTGCTCTAACAAGAGGATGCATGAAATACCATCAAAGATGAAAATACATTGCCAATGCCATCATTTTCTGGCATGATCATTCCTATCACTTTCTAACTAAATTGGTAACTCCAGTTTCTATTAATAAATTATTAATATAATCAAATTAATAGAATTAAATTAAAATTCCAAAACTTTAGAAATTTCCTTTATCCTGTGATCAGTAATTAATAGATTTGTAAGAAAATAGCTCAGTTTAACAGTAAAATGCATTTTTTATAATTTTTTACATTTATTCTGAAAATACAGCATAAAATAATTTATATCCATTCTTGGACTTTTGGCTAACATCATGTGTACTGTGAGAAACAATTAATTTTTTAAACTAAAATGGACTGTTTTAATAAACATGACCACATTATGAAGAATAGTCTTCAGATTTAGTCTGCACTTCTTCCTGTATTCAGTCTTTTTCAGTACCTACTTTGTTCAAGTTAGGGTTTTAGGCAGCCAGAGTATCTTTAAATATTTATTTTGAATAAAGCAGAGAACCATTTCAGGATGCACTGAAAGTTATTTGTAGGATGGACATGCATGCATGAACGCTGATGTTCTCTCTCTCTCTCTCTCTCTCTCTCTCGTCTCTCTTGTAGATTAACACACACACACACACACACACACACACACACGCACACACACACACACACACACACACACACACACACACACACACACACACACACACACACACACACACACACACACACACTCACACGCATGCACCCACACATAACACACACACACACACACACACACACACACACACACACACACACACACACACACACACACACACACGCACACACACACTTACTCACTACTGTATTTCAAACATGCCTCTGTGCAATGGAAAAGCTGTATGCAAACCCCCTGTATAACCAATAAAACAACTGTATTGACTCTGTTATACTTGACAGGACCAAAGCCAAATACTCCTGTAAAAAAAAGTCACCATGGTGGACCTTGAGTATAAACAGGTTATATAACAAAAGGAAGAAACTGATATCTATGAACAAGAAGGAACTTTGTCAGCAGAGAAAGAATACCCTCCATAGGTTGAATAAGCCAATCAGATATCTGGTAAAGTCCTCTAAAACTAGTTATGAGGCTAAATTAGCTTCTCTAGCTAAAGTCAATCATAAGGCATTCTTCAGCTATGTCCAAAATTTAAAAGGGAATACCCAGCTATGTGCCAAACTCATAGTGGATGGTTCACTCACACTGATGCTGAGGGAATTGCCAGCCTGTTAGCTGACAGATTTGGTGCAAAATTCACCCCCCTTCCCCCAATAGTCATACCCCAAAGCATACCTGACATCTGTCCTCTCCCAGTATCACCAATGAGTAGGTCATATCCACACTCTCCAAGGCCAAAAACATAGAGGACCAGATAACATCCCAGGCTGATTAATAAACAACCTAAAACATGACCTGGTAGATCCACTTGGCACTGTCTTTACCCATAGCCTAAGCAATGGCTTTGTTCCAGAAGACTGGAGAACAGCAGCTATAATCCCCTTGCACAAAGGGGGTCTATCAACTGACCCTGGGAAATATAGAGCCATAAGCCATAAGCCTAACCAGTCTTATTTACAAGGCCATGGAAAGAATCATCATGGACCTTATCAACAAGGACATAGACAACCTTCAGAATCTTGACCCATCCCAGTTTGACTTTATTAAGGGTAAATCATGCTTACTAAACTTGGCGGACTTCTTTGAGAATGTCAAAAAAGCCCTGGATGAAGACAAAGAGGTATATACTGCCTATCTTGACTTATGTGCTTAATACGGTTGAACTTTAGATAGTAATTGTCAATGTATCACACGTTTTACAGTCTACCATGAAAATGCTGCTGTGTAAATTTCTAATGAAAACTGAGGCAGGATCAGGACAAAAAGAGACTCAGCAAGAATTCTTTGCATTGTACTTACTGGGACTTGAGTAAGCTAGGGTGGAACAGCATTTAAGCTATGAATTTTGTCAATTAAATCATCTGCAGTGGACCTTTGTTTGATGGGAAGGATATCAGCCATTTGAAAGGTGGTAACTGATGCTCAGACATTATGTCTTGCTCAGCTTACCAAAAATGTCACCACTCAGTAATATTGCATACTGGGAAAACATACTGGGCTGGATTCCAAAAACTATTTGTGGACAGCACAGCATGTTGAAAAATGACTTCTGCGCATCAGCTGTGGACACGATTTTAGAAGATATGGTGAAAGCAGTCCGAGTACTTAGCTATTCAGTGTAAGATTATTACAGATTACATACGCACCCATCAAATTCCAAAACTCATCATGTGCACTCAACACAACTTAAATCCTTGGCATATGCTATATAGTATCACAAGGAATGGAAGTTACTACTGTAGAATACAACAGAATCTGTAATAATGCCATCAAAAATATAAAAAATGCAACCTGCAGTGAAGGAACTGCAACAGGATACAATAATACAAGCCATAGATGAGGACTGGTGGTGTGCCCTAGATGGCAGCCAGCTTGAGTCAGAGCAAGGATACAACTAAACCAATTGTCAGATCACTAAATAATTGACATGTATCAGCTAGACAGACAGGCTGCCTGCAATATGTGTCCCCATACATCTCCGTGTGACCATATGAGGCAACCCCAAGCTCAGTGAAATCACAGTATGCCCCATCCTGGGGGTACTTGTATCTGGGACATTGCAAAGACACATGAGGATACTGTAGGAGTGTTATAGGCAGCTGTCATTCAGATCCTGGCAAAATTCCTGGCAACAATGTGCATCAAGTTGGATGAATACATACACTCTCCTCCAGTGGAGACCTGTAATGCACCAGTTCTATAACCTTACAAACTTCCCACATGTACTTGGTGAAATAAATTTCATCCACATCCCTATCAAAATCTCAGTTCACCCAGAAGCAGATGAATACATTAACAGAAAGGGCAAGGCATCCATGAACTGCAATTCTGTGTGAGCAACAGATGGCAGCATAACAAATATCATGGCAACGCACCCTGAAAGTGTCCATAAAGCTGCCATATAGAAAGAACGTGGTCTGAGGGGCACATTCCAGCAAGGTGGAATACCTGAGGGGCTACTACTGGGTAAATGCAGGAAAACAGCTAGGATGTAAGCTAAAAACATCCCTCTCAACAATATACTTTCTGACAACTTGTGTGTTTACTCCCCACAACATGGTTATCCACTTCAGCACTAGCTAATGACCCCATACAAAGAAATATCAAACTCTGCAGAGGAGACCTAAAATAAAGTGCATGCAACAGCAAGAAATACCACAAAGTGTGAGTTCAGTGTACTGACAGATATGGTTCATACATCTAGAGACATTTGTAGGTGCATTGCAATACACACCTGAGAAGACAGCACAGATAAAGACAATGTGCACCTTGCTACACAACCTGGTAACCACAGCACATGGTGGTCATGCTCCAGAGACCTCAACCTCATTACCACAATCAGCATAAAAAGCTGAAGGGACAGGTTCATAAACCAGAGACTGCCCATGTCATGGATAGACTTCCCATACATATCAAACAAAGCACCTCACTAGCCCTCTTCAAGAGAAATCTTGATGAGTGGATGGGAAATAGAAAATTCATCCCAGGGATCACTCCAGTGGCTCTACTCGACAAAAGCACTGGGAACTAAGGTCGGGTGGCACGATGCCAGGGTAATCCTGTGGGCTAGGCTTGTAAAGGATTCAGGGCCATTAGCCTAGTACACACCTATGAACCTATAAGTGGGAGTGACCTACTTCAAGAACCCCAGATGTTTGAAGATGACATCCCACAGATATCAGAGGAGGAGCAGGAAGACACAAGCGAAAGAAGTCACAGGCAAGAGCAATGGAGTATGCAAAAAGTTGCCTCAGGCAACACAGCAGCATTTGCCACATAACTTTAAGTCATGAAAAGCCACACTTACAAAAGTACACAGATTAAACATTGATGTTCAGGTGTTGCCACATCACAGCAGATTGGATTGAATCTAATGGCAATTACCCAGTAGATGTACACTCTGAGCCTCAGACATTACAAAATAATCATTACATATAACAGTATGAACATATACAAATCTATCACAACAGAGATCATCAATTCAGGGCACAAGAGGAGACTGATGGGGTAATGCCAGCATGTGGAGGTAAAGGAGCATGATTAAGACTTGACTGTCTGGTCACAACTGCTGGGCCCACAGCAGATAGGCCAGCAGCAGAAGTGTATGCATATTGGAAAATAAACATTGATGCCCGATGTACAAGGTTTGCTCTGCTGAGACTGGCTTTCCTTCCCCGTGTAGCAATTGGCTAAGCACAATCAGGACATGCACAAGCCTGTATGTACTATAGCACTGCTGTACTACTGTAGAGGTGAGGATTCTATGGACCATGACGCAGATGATCTCTTCACTCTATAATCAAACATGTCATGCAAAGTAACACATACGTGGTTGGTCTGAAACTCCTGCTTCTATCCCATCCCAGGGCGTGCATCACTCTTCACTCACTGTATGCAAGAATACAAGAAATATTGTGATGTCATCGGGTCAATGGTAGTCCACCACTGGTGGCAGCCTTCGATCTATCATACTGCTATAGCCTGTCAGAAGCATGGAAGATTATGTCAGATCAATGTCTGTAACAGGCATCACAGGATCTATTGTGGCTTCCCACCATATTAATCATATCAAAGTCATCCCAGACTTCATTCCTCGATATTGTATTCCCTGCCCATCCAAGGAGTCTCCTTTCATGTTATTGCAAAGCTTTATTATAAGCTCATTCTCCTGTGCAGAGAAACTTTCACCCCCTAGGTCAGTTTGCAATCTGAAAAACAATGATCTGTGCATGCTCATATTCATGTGGGGGCCCACTTATGGAAATGATTATGTGAACAGCTTATGCCACTGTAAACACTATGCATGCCTATGCAATGCAAAATTCTATGAAATACTGTGAAATATAGTAATGTGACATATAAAAACATACAACAATGCCTGCATAGATAGCAGTTGTAAAAGCAACATAAACTTGTGATATCTGTAAAGGCTGTCTGTAGGATTCAACTCCCTTACAGTAGCTATCCATTGAATGGAGGTTCAAGCACAATAGCACCATGCCACAGCTGTATATCTTTGTCTCTAACATAGTCTACAAAAATAGTTGTACAGCAGAAATGTGTGCTGTTGTAGTTGTAGTGCAATTGCAGCCTAAACAGACAAGTATTCAAAAACAATTTGTCATATGACATGTTATACATGAACTCCTCAGATCAACGCAATCATTACTGAGTAGTTAATGTCATCCATATCAGCAAAGCGTGTCTGTGAATTATCAGTTGAACAGCTTACAGAAAGCATCAGAAAACTTCAGGATCTGTAGCAGGGCACAGATAGTATGTATCCTGTTTGTATTGTCCCAGTAGTTCTAAGACTTGTTTTAAGAACCATCAATGAAGAAATATCCATAACAGCAAAAGGAATACATAGTACATAGTGACTTATTGATGCTGTCAGACTCTGTAGGTTTCCATAAGTACACCATAGAGAGTATGGAGTCACTTGCAAGACATAAGGATATAAAGATAATCTGTAAATCCATCTTTATGTACTGTTCAGTTCTGCTATGTATATTTGTCTGTACAACTACAAATGGGAAATTACTGTATGTCTTTGATGCAGATGTCAACATCTGTATGCATTAAGGTAAATCACACACTATTCCAGTAAGTTCAAATTTTCATAATGCTCACATTTTCCATAAAAGCTTAACTCTAAACAGATTTTTTTAAATCTAAACACTTTTGAGAAAGAGTAATGTTAACATAGTTGTATAATGAGCTAATATTCCCCAAAGCAGAAATGCTAGCAGGTGCCAATTTACCTTATTAGCTACCTATGACTCGGGTATAACTGAAAATAAGAGCATGTAATGTGCTAATGTTCATCTATGTTTTAAGTACCATTTGTACTGTACATAATTAATAACGTTCATTAAAATTCCAGGTTATAGAATTCCATTTGTGCATGTCTATGTAAGTTCTCAAGATTCAGCACATTAACCAATAGCTTGGCATAACCAGAAGGTGCTCTGCACAAGTACCCAACATGTATCATTAAACGATACCATGGGAAGCACATGCCTGTTATATGCCAATGATCTGATAACATACTTTTACAGATCAGACCATTGCTACCTGTGAACTGAACAAGATTTTAATGAGCAATTTTCATATCTGGGTACTTTTTCCATTGGGGTATCAACATAACAAAACATACAACTTATTATACTTTTTTAACATTTTCCATTTTATTTATAGTACTGTTTTATCTGTCAACAATATACATGTATGTAGCTTGCGTATTTTAACTACCAAATTCTCTATTGTTATTTTTATTAAAATGTATCTGTCTTGGTATTTTTATTGCATCGTATAACTTTGGAGCTTTTCTCCCCGGGCCTCCGCTGAAAAAAAGCAATAGCTCAGCCGGACACTCCCAGTGATGGGAGTAATATATTGCAATATAATATATTCCTTTAATATATTACAATTTCTAGTAACTAGTAATATAACTAGTTACTTTTACAAAATAGTAATAAAGTAATAGTAATATATTACTTTTTATAGTAACTAGTAACTTAAATGTTGGTTACTTTTGAGTTACTTTTGCTTAAACCAGTGGTTCTCAATGTGGGCGATATCAACCCTAAAGAGTGATAGAAAACTTCCAGGGGTCCTGGATATTATTTATAGTAATCAGATGTTAGGAGGTAATAGAGACTTTGAAGGGGCAATTTGGATATAAAATTACAACATAATATTCGCACAACTCATAGCACATAGCATTCATAACATACCTCTCAATTGTACCAAATTCCTCCACATTTCCTAGTTTTGGGCTCAAAATAATAAGGTGCCACAAATTCCCGATTGGGCCCATTATATCCCAATTTCGGCATGCAAACAAGGATGCTGGAACCATCCCACTTTTAAAAGGCTTCAGTTTACAAAAAAAACACCCCATGATGGCAACGTCTTCTCCTTTAAGGAGGACCATTTGCTACTCCTTACTGACTACAGGAACAATTGCCAGTGTCACTGATTTCATGACCCACATGTAGATAATACTGGAGGAGAGGTATAAAGATTCAGATTCACGCATCTATTATTCTAGTTCATTTACAGATTTTATGTCAGTATGCATTTTGAACAATAAGATATATGGAGTTGTTGAAATCCTCAACACTTTAATAGAAAATCAAGCATTTATAGGCAAAATCAGGAATAATTGGTAGGTACGATCACATATTATCCTGCTGTTTATAAGGTGGACATCATATTAGTGAGTCTGTGTTTCAAATGTTTCCCCGATGTAAAGAAATGCAGTTTAAGAGCCAGTAGCCCACAGAACGCATATACTACTCAGCATCTCAGCACAAAAAATTTTAAACATAGCCATGAGCCAAACATAATGTGTAGAGGGGGGCAATGGTCTGAAATAAGGAACAAGTTTTCAATAGGGCATTTATAAATATAGAACAGTTTTAGAATAACCCATTTTGCATTAATGTGCATTTTCTGAAGTATATCAAGAAAGAAAACATTTTGGAGAAAGAGTAATACACTGCAGTCAGCAAATAATGATAATAATTAGGGCTGTGCTTGACTGACGTAACCACATAATTCTGCACGTGTAGTATTGCGTTAAAATAACACAAGTGCAGCTTGTACAGGTTTCACAAAAAAACAGAGCCATGTGTTCTCTTCTGGTCATAATAGAGCAGCTGCAATTTTTTGCAATATTTGAGGTAAGTCCATGAGTAGAATGTGAAAATATTGTAACTGTCCTCTACAAGCATATGTAACATAATTAAAGTTTGTAAATACTGGGTATCTTAAGTTGCAACATTAATAAAAAGTAAAAGCAGCCACCACAAAATCGAGCATTTAATTTCAGCTTTAGGACTGCAAGGCGGCAACTTCAACTCTAGTGTGACAACTAATATGTGCTATAGATGTAAATTCAGTCTGCACTTACTGCAGAATTGAAACTAGCTATGCTGAAGTACGTGTGAGTGAGCGTATGAATGTACAAGTATGTGTGTTAGTTAAACTGCTGGTTCGTTACCATTATTCTGCATGAGAGAGAGAGAGAGAGTGTGTGTGTGTGTGTGTGTGTGTGTGTGTGTGTGTGTGTGTGTGTGTGTGTGTGTGTGTGTGTGTGTGTGTGTGTGTGTGTGTGTGTGTGTGTGTGTTTGTGTGTGTGTCTATGTAATTTAAACTAGCTGTTCTTATGATGGATAAAGTGTGTGTGTTACTTTGTCAGAAAGGTGTGTGTATGGTTGTGTGGCTGTGTGGGAGCAGATAAAAGGAAGATGTGTGTGTGTGTGTGTGTGTGTGTGTGTGTGTGTGTGTGTGTGTGTGTGTGTGTGTGTGTGTGTGTGTGTGTGTTTGTGTGTAAACATACCGCTCAACTGTCGAGATTCAGCCTTATAGTTTTGGTGTCTTTCTCATAAAATTTGTGTTTTTTCATGGTAAATCATGGAGGACTGAAGTCACTAAATAATAATATATACATGAGTTTCAGACTTCATATCCTTCATAAAATGCATACAAACACACATCCGGTTATTCTATCAGCTTTCTAAGTTTATAAGAGCAACATTTTAAATTCTGCCCCTGTTTTTGGGCCTTAGTCTTTGACCAGATTTTGTGCGCTAAGAGATTGAGAGGTATGGTACTGCAAAATTTAGAAAGTACAAATTTAATATGTTTTAAATTTGAAAAAAAAATGTTATTTTGTTTTGTTTTGAAGTTACATTAAATACTAAGTGATGCAGTTATCAAGAGGAATGCTGCAAACAGCAAGGACCTCCTCCACACCCATGCTACTTAATTATATTGTCTGAGATAACCGTACCACAGAATAAATTTAATTCCCCAAGATACCACACTCTTGATGCTGGTATACATATCTTAACAAACAAATGTTTGCCATCACATTTCAGTGCTGATTGCAGCTGTTTCACTACATATATGTGGTATTATTTGTACTATTTAATAAAACAAGACATTTACTAGTGCATCACATTCCACTGTGAAACTTTTTACAATATTTTTAACGCTGTATTCTAAGCACACATTGCTGTACTCTTAAAGAACGATACCACTACAACTTCTACATATATAATGAGTGCAACAGTACTGCTTTACAATTTAGTTATTTTATACATTCCGGAAATGTTACTTTACTGTTTTATTCAGTTATTCTCTCATA
Organism: Protopterus annectens; assembly: GCF_019279795.1. NCBI lineage: Eukaryota > Metazoa > Chordata > Ceratodontiformes > Protopteridae > Protopterus > Protopterus annectens. The sequence goes on along the minus strand of NC_056725.1, from coordinate 269,879,995 downwards.
TTTAATTTAACCAATTCAGTGTTGTGAGGGAGCAGGAGCCCCTCATAGCAATCAGTGGGTGCAAGATAGGCAAACAAATCATGGGTACAGTGTCAATCTATAAGAGGACACACACAGACATAGACACACATATTTTCATAGTTTCATAGTAGAGTACTAGGCTATCTGCCCTGGGGCATTTGCCACCCCATGAAATGGTACAAAAATGTACAGAATAAATCTAGAATACTGTGCCTCTGTCTAGTAGTGAGACAATGAAGGTCCCCTTATATAATCGAATTAGTTTACTGTGCCCCTGTCAGGCAGTGACACAGATGTGACCCCTGGGGTAAACTTACAATCTCCCATCCACTCATCAAGATTTCTATTGAAGAGAGTTAGTGAGGGGCTCTGCCTAATATGAACTGGGATCCTGTTCCAAAGCATGGGAAGCCTCTGGGTTATGAATCTATCCCTCCAGCATGTCCTATTCATACTTGTGCCGAGGTTTAAGTCTTTAGCTCTCGTGGTCCTGATGGATTTGGATTTTTTGAGGTGGAGCATGTCCATCAGATCCTGATTGGACATGGCCTTGTACGTCAGGCAGAGATCACCTCTGAGCAGGTGGTATGCTGCTGAATAGAGCTGAAGTTTCTTTAGTCTGGCAGAATAAGACATATGTTGGAGACCCTTGATCCTTTTGGTGAGGTACTTTTGTGGTCTCTCCAGCTGTTGCAAATGCCGGGTGAGGTACATACCAAATGGGGCATTGTACTCAATCATGGGTCTGATGAGGGAGGAATATAGGGGTACAATGACATCCTTGGATCTGGATGTGAATCCCTTCATGATGAGGTGTGCAAGGTAGAATGTTTTTCTAACCACTTTGGCAACGTGGGTGTCAAATGAGAGGTCGCTGTCTACTTGGGTCCCTAGGTCTCTGATTATGTTTTCCGTACTCAGTGGGTTGCTGTCTATGTGATAATTTGTGGGTACTTTGTTTTTTCCAAAAGGGATGACTATACATTTTTTGGCATTTAGTTTAAGGCCACGACTAAGGCAATAGTTGTCCGTTTCAGTGAGGTCTTTTTGTAGGATGTGTGTGTCTGCTGGTGTATCGACTATGGTGCCTAGTTTGCAGTCATCTGTGAAATTTGTCAGCCACAGCCCTCCCATGTTTGCTTTAACATCTGAGAAATAAATGCCGAACAAGAAGGGTCCCAGGACAGATCCCTGTGGGACACCACTTGTGACTGGCTTTGAGTCTGACATTGCTCCAGCGATTTTAACTTTATGGGTTCTGTCCTTTAGCCAGTTTGCAACCCATCTAGTGACATATGGGTTTACTTTTAAGCTGTTTAGCTTATCTATGATGCCTGAGTGGGGTATTGTGTCGAAGGCCTTAGCCAAGTCCAGGTATGCTGTATGGACTGCTTTGCCCTCATCAATGGCTCTAGTGACTGTTTCAAAAAAGTCAACCAGGTTTAAAAGACAGGATCTGCCCTTTACAAAGCCGAACTGGGTGGGGTCAAGTGACTGTAGGTCCCCTGTGTCTCTGTTTATGAGTTCCATAATGATTCTTTCCATAGCTTTGTAGACCAGGCTAGTTAAGCTTATGGGGTGGTAGTTTCCAGGGTCTGTAGAGGCACCCCCCTTGTGGAGTGGGACGACTGTTGCTGTACGCCAGTGTTCAGGTACATATCCCGAAGTAAGGCTAAGGTTAAATAGCATTTTTATGTGTGGGTTTAGCTCCTCTTGGAGTTCACACATGCACACACAAATACATATGTCATATTATATATACTCGCAGACAATTTGGAGAATTGTCAATTCACCAGTGTCCTGCCTTTTGGCGACAGTTAAAGGTATGAGTCAGTATCCATCATCAGCAGCTACCAGATTTGTTTACAAAGCCTACTGATGCACATTAATATTTGCATAACTACAAGAGCAGAAGGTTTCCAAATAAGATTTATTTTATACATTGATCAGATTAATCTGATACCCACATATTGACAACAACAGTGGCTTGTTATACCAATGATTGTTATAACAGACTTAAGTTTCATATTAAGATTAATAGAGTGCACCATTCTTTTATATGTGTTACAATTATTGATGTCTGCTATTTTAATGAATTTCTGTAAGTGTGCAACTGTGGTAGGGCAGAAAGTGGAATGCAAAGTGTTTTACATGCCTATTGCCTACTACTTCCCGTATGATTTATTGTTAATGCTGTAAAGGGACTTTAACTGGTGTTTCCATGTGAATTTATTTTCAGAGTTGATGTTAAATTGGAGAACATTTTCACAATTATTTGAATGCTAGAATCCCACAATTGCATGGCACCCAACCTTCGTCAGAAGGCACACACATGTATACACTCACACCTAGGGCCAATTTAGAATGTCCAATCCACCTGCAGCATGTCTTGGGAATGTGGGAGGAAACCCACAAAAACACAGGGAGGACATGCAGAAGCTGCAAAGAAAGCACCCCAGCCAAGTATCAAACCATGGAACATCTTACTGTGAGGTGATAATGCTAACCGCTGCACCACTGCACTGTCCAGCTATAAAGATTACTCTCCTGGAGTTTTTCAACTATTAAAAGCTATTCATCATCATCATAACATTGTTTATACAACTTTAATGATACATTTATACACATGTGCTTACTGAGTAAATCTCAATATTATAATTGATAGGTTTGTGTGTTCATAGGTGTGTACTAGGCTAATGACCCTGGAGCCTTTACAAGTCTAGCCCATAGGATTACCCTGGCATCATGCCACTTGACCTTAGTTCCCAGTGCCTCTGTCAAGCAAAGCCAGTGGAATGATCCCTGGGGTGAATTTTCTATTTCCCATCTACTCATCAAGATTTCTATTGAAGAGGGCCAGTGAGGTGCTCTGCTTTCCATGTACGGGAAGTCCATTCCATAGCATGGGCTGTCTCTGGGTTATGAACCTGTCCTTCTAGCATGTTCTGTTGATTTTGGTAATGAGGTTGAGGTCTCTGGAGCATGCGGTGTGGAGGGATTGGGATTTCATTAGATGTAGAATTTCTAACAGAGCTGGGTGAGACATGGCTTTGTAAGTCAAGCAGAGATTGCCTCTAAGTAGGCAATATGAGACAGAGAATATTTGGAGTTGTTTGAGTCTGTCCATATAGGACAAATGTTTAAGGCCTATGATCCTCTTTGTGAGGTACTTTTGCAGCCTCTCCAGTTGTTGCAGTTGTTTAGTGAGGTACATGCCAAATGGGGCATTGTACTCAATGACTGGCCTAATGAGGGAAGAGTAGAGGGAGTCAATGACCTCTTTCTTCCTGGATGCAAAACTCTTAGTAATGAGATGTACCACACAGAAGGACTTTCTGACCACAGTGGCAATGTGGTGGTCAAAAGAGAGGTTGCTGTCAACCTGTGTTTCCAGATCTCTTATAACACCTTCTGTGTTCACTGGACTACCATCGATGTGGTAATTCATGCGAACCAGGTTTTTCCCAAAGGGGATGACGGCACATTTTTTTGGCATTGAGCTTAAGGCCAGAGTTCTGACACCATTCATTGGTCTCAGGGAGGCCTTTATGTAGGATATCAACATCACCTGGGAAGTTAATAATAGCTCCCAGCTTGCAATCATCTGCAAACTTTGTCAGCCAGAGGCCCTTTGTGTTGGTCTGGAATACAGAGAAGCAGATAACAAACAGGAGAGGACCCAGGATCGAACCCTGTGGGACTCCACTTATGACTGGTCAGCAGTCTGACTTGGAGTCAGCTACTTTCACACTGTGGGTCTACCTGTGTGCCAGTTTGCAACCCACCTAGTGATATAGGAGTTGATGCCTAGCTTAGTGAGTTTTTCTATGATTCCTGAGTGGGGAATGGTATCAAAGGCCTTGTCCAGATCAAGGTAGGCTGTATGAACTAACTTGCCTTCATTCACAGCTCTGGTGATTGACTCAAAGAAGTTGACCAAGTTGAGCAGACATGATCTACCCTTCACAGAACCAAACTGTGCAGGATCCAGAGTTTGGAGATTCCCTATATCCTTGTTTATTAGGTCCATGATGATACATTCCCTAGCTTTGCATATCAGACTAGTCAGGCTAATGGGGCAATAGTTCCCATGGTCTGTAGTTGCTCCTCCTTTGTGGAGAGGGATGACTGTAGCAGTGCACCATTTGGTAGGGACAAAGTCTGAGGTGAGGCTGTGACTGAACAGGGCACACAGGTGAGGTGCCCGTTCACTCTGTAGTTCATGTAGAACACAGCCAGGGATATTGTCAGGTCCTATAGAAGCTGTATTCTTGGCCTTGGACAGCAATTTTAACCTGTGCAGCAGTAATACTGGGTGCCTGGCAATCTACTGGTATTGTGACTGGTCCTTTGGGGGGGGGGGGTAACGTTGGGACTGAATCTGTCAGCCAGTATATTGGTAATATCTGTTTGCTCATTATAGGAGGTACCTGTGCAGTAGCTCAGAGCAAACCTGGGTGTTGCAGTGGAGATTCTTTACATAACTATAGAAGGCCTTGTGGTTGTCTTTACTATCTGCTGCAATCCTGTTTTCATAGCTAGCTTTAGAGGATTTGATGAGGGACTCAACTTTTTGTTGAGGCTGATAAGGGAGTTTTTCCATTCTTGGGACTTCACCTTATTATGCATCAGTTTCCTCCTTCTGTAGTAGAGTTTGTTTAAGGCCGGGGACCACCAGATTGGCTTCCTTTTTTTGGAGGAGAGCATCTAGGTTCTATTGGGTATGGCAAGATCCATGAATTTGCGTATGTTTTCGTACAGTGCTTTGGTGTATGGTTAAATATGGTATATGATAAACTATACTTATGTAAAAGTAACTCGTTACTTTAGTTAGTAGCTAGTAATAGTAATATGTTACTTTTTTAGAACAGTAATAAGTATTAGTAAGATATTACTTTCACTGAAAAGTAACTAGTAATAGTAACTTATTAGTTTTATAAGTAACTAGCACAACACTGGACACTCCCGGTCAACAAATATTAAATAAATAAATAAATAATAAATAAATTATCAAGTTGACTATTTCCAGGAGGCTACAATGTGTCCAAGCACTCATTTGGACTAAGGAGGAGACTACCCAGATACTGACCATTTACACTGGAGTGGAGCGTCGCATGACACCCAGGCCACATATCTTTTTGATGATCTACATTTGGAATTGTATTGTGAGGAAGCATCGATAAAGTATGTGATGTACCAAACTGGAACACAGATTCTTCATACTCTATAATGTTCTGTTAACAGTAATGCTTTAAGTACAGGGTTATGTGTAAAACTTGAATTAGACTGATATAGTACTGACAGATTTGTGTGGAATATGCTACTATTTGCAAAAGTGCTATAGAGTGCGATTTTGCCATCATTATTTAATTTACTTCAACAACCATCTCATCCTTATCTTTGAAGGGAGACAAATGGTCAGACTTACTGCAGAAATGCAGAACAGAGAAATACAATGTTGTATGCATTTGATTTGTGATACTCAGTTTGCCAAGGAATATCTGGAAATGTGGCTCTCCCTCATATCTTACTGTGTCCTTGATGTATAGCACCTTTTATATCTCTGTTAACAGAAATTATGTGATACATGACACTGTCTCACTGTCTGAGGAATGAAAGGTTCCCTTGGGTTGTGACCATCTCTGCACATTCGTAAGCCTGTGTCTTTTCCCTGCATTCACAATATACGCTTTCTGGTAATATTAATTAGCTAATAAATAAAACTAAAAAATCTGACCGGCACAGCTGCAGTACTGGTTTAGCATTTATTCAGCACATCACATCCGGCACCTTGGCATTTTGCCTTCTAAGGATGAAATTAATTGTGCAAACACTTTCTTTTATACCTGCTGCCCCCTACTGACTTAATTTAACATATTGTCATTTAAATAAATATTCATCTTAAAATATACTCACAGTTTACATATATTGCATTTTATCAAATTATTTCATAATTAAAAGCACCTTGTTTTACATTGAATTTATATGTAATAAATTAACACATTCCTACCAGATAAATGCATACATATTTGATCTTTCCACTCATTTGTTATTTTTATATTAAATGCTGACTACCTTGTGATCAAATTGACTTGAAGATTTAAATCTTTGGGTGAAGTGTCCTAAAGTTCATGATCATCTTACTTTCCAGATCCATTAACTTCATAATCCTACAGGCTTTTAAGGGGAGATCTACGCCTGGCATACACAGCATTGTGAGACCCCACTCTGATGGACATCCTGCATATCCACTAAACAAACAGTACCAGAATTAACCATTCTAAAGACCTAAACCTTGCTGTGATATAAACAGGACCTGCTGGAGAGATAGGTATGTATCCCAGAGACTACCCTGTCTATGGAACAGGCTACCCATCTA